>NW_024082446.1:0-191390 GCF_003009895.1 Hyaena hyaena
AAAAAAAAAAATAGTGATGCTTAATCTGAACATCCATAGAAAAAAAATAATAAGCCTTCCTTCACACCCCACTCTTTACACAAAAGTTAATAAGAGGTTGATTATACAATCAAAATATAACAACTAAAGGTATGAAGATTTTAGAAGAAAACAAGAGAATTTCTTCATGACTTGGGGGAAGGCAAGAGTCTCTTAGCTAGGACACAGAAAGCAATAAACATTAAAGAAAAATATTGAGAAACTGTACTTATCAAAACTAAACTTTTCTACTCATCAGAATACATCATTAATAACCTGGGATGGCATGTCATGGCCTGAGAAAATATTTTCCAAAAAATATTGACAAAGGATCAGTCACTAAAATTTATAAAAAGTTCCTATAATTCAAAAATAAAAAGACAACCAAGAAAATATAAAATCTTACCAAACTATTTGGACAGACATTTCACAAAAGAGGATATACAAATATTTAATGACAATGTGAAACATTAGGCAACATTAAGTATAAGAAAAATGAAAATTAAAACCATAACAATAAAACAATGTATACAACTCAAAGGCTAAATTTTTTTTAAGAACTGGCAGTACTAAACATAGATGAGGATATGGAATATCAGAAACTTTTATACATGTGGGTGGGAGTGTAAAATAGTCTGTCCACTGTGAAAAGGACTTGGAAATATCTTATAAAGATATGAGTGGACTTAAAAGAAAGCTTTCCACTGATGGCCATAATGGAGTAATAAGTGTTATATTTATCTCTCTGCCTTAAACAACTAAAAAACAAGCAAAACATGTAACACAACAATTTATAGGTATTGGAAAACAGACAACACAAGACAGTTGATTTCTTAGAGAAGGTCGATGTATGATTCTTAAGATAAACTGCTTATAAGGTCTCAGGTTTCCACACCAACCTATGGAGAAAGGAAATTGAAAGCAAGGCCACTTGAGTTAAGGAGGCTGTGTTGACAATTTAAAGGAGCCACAAAGGGCTAAAACTCGCAGAGCACAATAACAGAAAAAACTGCACAAATAGAGCTACAAAGATATGCACAAAGGTGAGTACTAATCAGTGCTTGTTTATGAGGACACTAACCAAACCTGGGAAAAGGAAATAGATAACATATGATGCTGACAAGCAGAAAAGAGAAACTCTGCACATCTTGGGTACTCAGCTTGAGTACTCAGAATTGTTAATATCACCTCTGCAGTAGAGTCAAATTAGTGCCAGACTGAAGACTACTCTGATACTGACCAACAAACTATAAAAGCAAGTCTCAAAAAGATCAAACTAATTCTAAAATTTTTTATTGTATCTTGAAATAAAACTGAAATACAATTCAAGGAATGAATCGAGTGAAAGAAACCCAGGATCAAACTGCAAAAATCACATATAGTATCCAATTACAGAAAGTACCCAAAATGCAAAATGCAAAAAAAAAAAAAAAAGCTGGAAAAATGTTCATAATATTGAGAAAATTTAATCATTAAAAATGACTCATGATAAAATTGGCAGAGAAATTATTACCAGCTATTAACAAAAATTACCAGCTATTATAAATACACTCTGTTATGTTCAAGAAGGTAGGAGTCATAATGAGCATGGTAACAGGAGGTATATAAGATATTTATAAGACTCAAATTGAACTTCTAAAAATTAAAATACACTGAAGCAAATGAATAGGAACTATACACTCCATAAAAAACATTAGTACCCTAGGAGTAACAGTAATATAAATTATTCAAAAAACAAAAATCAAAACTACCAGAAAACAGCAAAAAAAAAAAAAAAGGAAAAGTGATAAGCAGGCTCAGTGGACTATAGGACAACTTGAAACACCCTAAAAGTGCAAGATTAGAGTCACATAAAGAAAGCAAGTGTCAGAGAAATACTTGAACACAAACATGGCCAACATTTTCCGAATTTGATGAAGATCAGAAACTCAGTGACCTAAGAAATTCAGCAAATTCCAAGCAAAAGGAATTCTACATCTTCTTGATGTAGAAGACTGCATCAAGTCCTTTCATAATCCAATTGATTAAAAGTGTTTATAAAGATAAAATCTTAAAATCAGATCAGAAAAAGACATAGTATATGTCAACAAAGAATCACCTCAGGTCATAATCTCATGGTTCATGAGTTAGAGCCCTGCATTGGGCTCTGTGCAGAGAGATCAGAGCCTGGATCTTGCTTTGGATTCTGTGTCTCCCTCTTTCTCTGCTCTCCCCAGCTCATTCTCTCAGGCTCTCTCTCTCTCTCTCTTTCTCTCTCATTCTCAAAAATAAGTAAACATTAAACAAATTTTAAAAAAGAAAACATAAGCAAGTCAGAAAACAGTGGAACAATACCTTTAATGTTCTGAAATTAAAACGAAGTAAAGGTCAACACAGTATTCAATACCTCAGAGATATCTTTCAAAAAAAAGTCAGTCTAAAACCTAAGTGTCCATCAACTGACGAATGGATCAAGAAGATATGGTTTATCTATACAATGGAATACTACATGACAATGAGAAAGAATGAAATCTGGCCATGTGTAGCAACATGGATGGACCTTGAGGGTGTTATGCTGAGTGAAATAAGTCAGGCAGAAGACAGATACCATATGTTTGCACTTATAGAAGGATTAGGAGGAACTTAACAGAGGACTGTGGGGAAGAAGAAGGGAAAAATAGTGGGGGAGAGGGAGGGAGGCAAACCATGAGAGACTCTTGAATACTGAGAACATACTGAGGGCTGATGGGCATGGGAGAAAGGGGAAGTGGGGTGATGGGCATGGAGGAGGGCACTTGTGGGGATGAGCACTGGGTGTTATATGGAAAACAACTTGACAATAAACTATTTGTAAAAAAAAAAAAAGAATAGAATGAAAGAAGGCTGACTAGAAGTAAAAGCAACACACAGGAAAAAAAAGTATTAAAAATAAGTAAAAAAAGTGTATTTTTCATGAAAAATTGATATAATTTATAACCAGTAAATCGTCATTCAGGAAGCATTGAAAGAAGTCATGCAAGTAGAACTAATATTACACAGATGGAAATCTGGTTCTACATAAAAGAAGGAAGAATATCAAAACTGGCAAATATGCACAAACATCTTCAGAGATTTCAATACTTCTCTCTCAATATTGATAGAAAATGTGGCTCAAGAAACATAAGAGTATAGAATAATTAAACATTATTACCAAACAACTTTCTTGAATTGGCAATATAGTCCATTCCATCTAAGAACAATATAATACACATTATTTTCAAGACTTATATTCTGGATTTTAGAAATTTCAAAATGTTTGAAAGGTTTCAAATGACATAATATATGTTCTATGATTACAATGGGATTAAATTGTGAATCAAGAAGAGAAATATGTAGAAATCCCACATATTTGATTATTAAAAATCCATATAACTTACAGCAAAGGTTAAGGGGAACATTAAAGAAGACACAGTTTTAAAAGTACTTTGAAATAAATAAGATGACAACATAACATATGAAAATTTATGATATCCGGTTAAAGCAGTGGTTAATGACAGGCTTATAAAATCCTTATATAAGAGAATAGTAAGGTTTTCAAATCAATGGCCTAATACTGTAGTTTAAGTGAGTAGAACAGAAGAGAAAATAAACTCAAATAAGCAGAGAAAAATAAATAATAAAGATAAGGGAAGAAGTCAAATATCAAACAGAAGAATAGAGAAAACCAGTGAAATCAAAACAACTGATTAATAAAATTAATAGAGTACTAGCCAGGCTAATCAAAAAAACAAAAGAGAAGAGACATTTAAAAATATGAGTGATGAGGGTCACCTGGGTGGCTTAGTTGGTTAAGTGTATGATTTTGGCTCAGGTCATGATTTTATAGTTCATGGGTTTGAGCCCCACGTTGGGCTCTGTATTGACAGCCAGCTCAGAGCCTGGATCTTGCTTCAGATTCTTTGTCTCCATGTCTCTGCCTCTCCCCTGCTTATGCTCTATCTCTGTTTCTGTCTCTCCTTCTCTCAAAAATAAATAAGCATTTAAAAAATTAATAAGAAAAATGAGTGATGAGAGGCATCTGGATGGCTCAGTCATTTAAGTGTTTGAGTCTTGATTTACAGCTCACGTCTTGATCTTAGACTTAAGAGATGAAGCCCTGCATTGGGCTCCACACTGGGGTTGAAGCCTACTAAAAAAAAAAAAAAAAAAAAGAGTGATGAGAGTGTTGACATCATTATACATCCTAAGACATTAAAAGTACAATAAGGGATACTATGAACAAATTTATACCAATAAATTCCACAAATTAAATGAAATAGATGAATTCCTTGAAATACATATACTTTAAAAGCTCAGAAAACAAAAAATAATTTCCTCCTAAACATAGAGCAACAATTCCCAAGAAAAATTTAGAAGTTAAATCCAAAAATATACACAATATAAAATGCATCATGAGCATGTGTGAGTTATCGCAAAAATTCAAGTTTGGCTTAAAATTTGAAAATTAATTAATGTCATTCATAATATTAAAGAACTAAAAAAATGTGATTATCTTAATTTGTCCAAAGAAAAGCATTTGGCAAAATCTAGCCTAGTTTTAATAAAAAATCCTCCTAGTTTTATTCCTAATAAACTGGGAATAAAATGGATGTTCCTTAATCTGATAGGAAGAATCTCTGAAAATCATACAGTTAGCATCATACTTAGTGACAAAATAATATGTAGTCTCTGTAAGAAGGAAAATGAGGTAATGATTCCTGATCTCACCGTTTCTATTCAACATAGTCCCAGAATTCCTAACCATGAAAATTAGAGTCATACAGATTAGTAACGGGGAATTCAAATGGTCTTTTTTGTGGATGGGATGATCTCAAATGTAGAAAATACTATGGACTCTGTAAGAACAGCACTAGAAATAATAAATAACTTTAGCAACAATGCAAGATATGAAGTTAGTACGCAAATATCAATTCTACTTACAGATCCGGGAAATGGACAATAAGAAAAAGAAATAAAAAAACAATTACATTTGTAGTATAATTACAAATTATGAAATGCTTATGGATAAATTTCAAAAATTTGTACAGGACTTGTACAGTCAAATTTACAAAATATTTCTTAAAGAGGACAAATAAATGGAGAGATACGTTTTAGTCGGGGATCAGAAGAATTTGTGTTTTAGCTGTTGTTGCTTCTCCAAATTTATCTATGTATCCATGGATTCAATATTTATTTTTTTATTTTAGAGAGAGAGAGAACACAAGCAGGGGAGAGGGGCAGAAGGAGAGAGAGGGGTAATCTTTTAAATAATGTTTATTTATTTATTTATTTTGAGAGAAACAGAAAGAGCTTGAGATAGTGTGATCAGAGGAGGGGCAGAGAGAGAAGGAGACAGAATCCCAAGTAGGCTCTGTGCCATCAGCACACCGCCCAATGCAGGGATTGATCCTAAGAACCGTGAGATAATGAACAGAGCTGAAACCAAGAGTCAGGCATTTAGGTATCCCAAGAGAGAATGAATCTTAAGCAGACTCCCTACTCAGCATAGATCCCAAGTTGGGGCTTGATTCCACAACTCTGAGACTATAACCTGAGCTGAAATCAAGAGTCAAATGCTTAACAGACTGAGGCACTCAAGCACCCGCCAATGTTATTTTAATCAAAATCCCAGTAGGCTTTTGTGTAGAAATGACAATCTGATTCTAAAATTTACATAGAAATACAAATTATCTAGAAAAATTAAAACAATTTGACAAATAGAACAAATATGGAAAACCTATAATACTTGATTTTAAGATTTACTTCTAACCATAATAATCAGCACAATAGAATAATGGAAGAAAAATAAATCTTTAAGTCAAGGGAATATAATAAGCTACCCAGAAATAGGCCTACACATGTATAGTCATTTGATTTCTGACAAAGGGTGTAAGAAAATTAAATGGGGAAATAGTATTATTTACATCAAACTTTATTGGAATAATTAGTCATGTGCAAAAGTTCTCAACATTTACCATATACAATATACAGAAATTAACTCAAAATGGATCATATATCTATGTGGATGAGTTAAAACTATAAAAGTCCAAGAAGAAAACAGGAGGAAATTTTAGTTATCTTGTCTTTGACAAATATTAAATACAACACAGAAAGCTCATAATACATACAAAAATAATGTAAACATGGTCAAATTTAAAGCTTTGTCCTTCAAAATATATATTTACCAAAAAATTGAGAAGGGAAGCCATGGAATAAAATATTTACAAAACATATATCTTTCAAGACTAAGGTCTTGCATCTGTGATATATTATTAAGCTGTATTGTCAGTGTGTCATGTGCATATAGAATTAAACACATGTTACATTTTAAATACGTGAAGCTTGTCATATATCAATTATATCCCAATGAAGCTACAAAATTATCTAAATATATACTGACCATAAGACCCACACACATATGTACACATATTGACAACTCAAATTAAAAAGAAACCAATAAAAAGCCAATAAAAGATGTATAAAATATTTAATTGACATAGTATTTGGATAGGACATAAGCACATTAAAAAATGTTCAACATCATTTGTAATGAGGAAAATGTAAATTAAAATTAAAACTAAAATTTTCCAATACACATTATCCACTGCATTAGTCAAAATTATAAAAAACAGCCCATGCCAAATGTTTGCAAGCACCTGTAACAACTGGTATTATACATATAACATTGATATTCTGTGCCTAATATTGGTTTTGGAAATGAAATACAGTACAACCATTTTGAAAAAGATTTCTTGATGAGATAAACATACTTCCCATGTGACTGGGCATTCAATCTACACTTCAAATTTTACCTAAGAAAAACAAAAGCACATGCCCTCACCAGGACTTTTGTACAAAACTGTATATATCAGCATTGGTTGTAATCACTAAAATAATTTAAAACAACGCAAAAGTCTAATAACACATGCATGAATAAACAAATTGTGGTATATCCATAGAGTAGGATGATGGTCTGCAAAAAAAGGAAAAAACACTATTGATAATGCTTTGATGACTGATCACAATTGAAAATAATGATGATCGGTATTGATACTATAACCAATTATGCTGAATAAAAAAACAAAGAAAGAGTATATAAACTATGATTCCATCTATATAGAATTCTAGAAATTGCAAACTGATCTCTTATTAGAGAAAGCTGAGTGCCTGCGGATGGAGGAAAGCAGGAAAGGCTTACAAGAGGGGCATGAAGAAATTTCCTGGTGTGATGGATATGTTATCTTCATCTTAGTGACGAGATTTTTTAATAGACACATATGTCAAAATTTATCAAATGTTGCACTTTAAATATGTACATTTGCCATGCATCAATTATATATCATTGTTTGTAAAACTCCAAACAATCTAAACATGTCTATCCTATGACCTTATTTCTACTCCTAGCTATTTACTCTAGGCAACTACATATATACACAAAAACACTTGTAGAAGAAGTGCCTATCATTCTTATTCTTAATAGCTCCAAACTGGAAACAGCCCATGTGTTCACCAACAGGAGAATACACACACACACACACACACACACACACACACACACACCTGGAGAGTATACATAAAATGAAATACTAGTGACTGATAAAAATGAATGAATTGCTTATACACAAAACAATGTGCATGGCTCTCAGCAACATTATGCTTGCTGAATGAAAGATTTTCACCAGAGCAATCATATCCTTATGATTCCACCTAGTACTAGAACAGGCAAACAATATCTATGTTAAAAAAAAGAAAATCAGAATAGTGGTTGCCTCTTTGGTTGTAGAAATGGGGATTTAGGAGAAGGAGGGTGAGAGAAATTTCTAGGGTGCTTGATTATCCTGTATCTTGACAGGAATTGGGGTTGCACATTGGTGTATGCATTAGTGGAGACTCATCAGATAGCACACTTATAAATTGTGCATTCTATTGCAGATCATACTTCAAAATAAATAAAAGGAGCAAGGATAAATACTGATCTCTAGTTAATGATATATTTGTGAGAAGGTACACGTATGCCTGAAATTTATTTCAAAATATGCCTTTAAAAAAGTTTTTATGGATAGAAGATAAAAAGATGGGCAGATGTGTAATAAAGCAAATATAGTAAAATATTAACTATAAAAACTAGGTTGTAGATATGTGGGTCCTTGTTATGATATTGCTTTAACTTTCCCATGTTATAACTTTTTTTCCCTAAGGATCTGCTATAACTTTGCCCATTCTCCTATTAGAATGTAAAGTCTATTTTTCCACCCCTTGAATCAGTACTGGATTGGTGACTTCCCTGGCCAAAATATGTGGTGGAATAATGGTGTTCTAGCTCCAACATTATGATTCAAAAGACATTTTGTCTTTCACCTGCCCTGCTTCGCATGAATAGTTTCAGATTAGCTGGTCCAAGAATAACTACACACATGGATGAAAGTCCAAATGTTGCAGCTAAGGCCGTTAAACTGCCAACCCACCCCAAATATGTGAGAGAGCCCAATCAAGTTCAAAAGAGCTGCCTACTATTTGACCCTCAGCTGACCACATGCATGAGTGAGCCCAGCCAAGACCAGAGAACCACCCAGCTGATAGTTTATCACACAGCAGGAGCTAATAATACATGTGATCCTTAGTATATTTTATAACCTCTCTCAACTTCCATTTTCATAGTATGTATTACATGGGGCTATGGTAAAAATTGGATAAGATAAATCAAAGGACTTAGAACAGGTGAAAATACATGCTTAAAATTATTGCCTATTAGTATCATCTCTACTACCTCAGAAAGCTTCCAACTCAAAACCCTGGCTGGCAAATTCTTCAGAAGTATAAAGAGAAAGTGTAGACATGATTTATTAATGTTTGCCAAGCCATTACTCTTTTGTCTTGATGCCAATCCAAATTGAGGCCTGTCATACATAAATCAAATTTAAAATTCAGCCACCTGCCTCTATTCTGGAAAGTTAAGGGCTCTCTCAAAGAACAGCCCAGGGAATCAGGTGATTTTCTGTTACTCCATGTCATATTACATTGTGTCATTTTATTTAAAAAACAAGTCATCTGAGTTGAAACCTTGTCCAAGCACCTTTCCCCACCATAGGCAAACATCTGTTTCAAAGAACCTTGGACCCTAAGTATGTTTTCCAAGCAAATTGATTAGGTGGCTTGGCACAGGTGTCGAGATTCCTTAAAATTACAAAAGCTGTCTGAACTTCAGACAAAGGTGACTGCTAAAACTTCTTGAGTTTATGCAAACTCTCTGTCACTCAGTTGTGGCAAATGAATGGGCCTCCTCAAACAGAAAATATTTAATATCCAAAAGATTGTCTCAAGAGAAACGCCTGGTAATGAAGAATGGAACACTCACTGGAGCTCTGTTCCAAGGGAAGCCAATGGCAGTAATTTTATCTTGTTGGGTTAAGAATCAGTCCCCAGAAGATTGGAATCATCAGTGGTCTGGGTTGATATTTCAATACAAATGAGGTGCTCACAATCACCTGTTTTGTTTTACAGGGTGTAGTCAAAATATAATTTTTCAAAATACTTCTTTGAAAACACCTGGCAGACACTTTCCCCATTATTTTGGGGGAGACTATGTTAAAGCTCTAAACTCATTTCTTTCTATAGATGAAGACTAATTGAGAAGAGGTAGCAGCTATTGGTTCTTGACCCCCTGTGGTATGAGGACACTTGAAGCTGGGCTTGTGTCCCTTGAGATGCCCTGGTGCTAAATCATGCATCCTTCCATATAGGATTCTCCTTGGGGGTGGGATACTTAGAAGGACATAGGTCTGGCAGAAGGCTATTAGAGTTCTATGGCTGGGGTCTGCACCCTAGCTAGGACATTTCTGTGAGAATTTTTTTTTTCTTTTTTTCTTTCCTTTTTTTTTTTTTTTTTTTTTTTTTTTTTTTTTTAGGTAATCTCTACAATCAACATGGGGCTGTACCCCACAGCCTGAGATCAAGATTCACATGCTCCGGTGACTGGGTCAGCAAAGCACTCCCTGTCAGCAGTCTTTAAAATAAAGATGAAAACACAGCAAGAGTATCTATCCACCATTTCATGAGAGATAGTAGAGCTCTTCTGTTCTTGGCTTGTTGAAAATCTATGTAATTAGGAGTTGGATGTTTGATAAGCATAGGCTCCAGAACATTTAGTGCAAACCTCCTAGCTTTGGCATACATTTTACCTCAGAGTTCAGCAGTTTCGGGGGATGATGCTAGTAATATGTGAAGAAAGGTCTTACACTGCCATCTATACCTAGAAAACTGTGAAGTAAATTGGGTTATATTCTACAGGAGTTCTTAGAACCTTGAAAATGATAAACACATAATGCAATTGAAAGGGGGAAATAGAATATGCAGTGCCACTCAACTTGTTTGATGATGGCACACATATTTTTCCACAAAGTATCACATATGGTCCTCAGAAAGTACTGCATGGAATACAGCTTTAAGGGGACCGTAAAAAACATAAGTGAAATAGTTAATATAGTCCCAGTATTAGAAACAGGCTTCAGTTATCTGGGATGGTTGAAACCACAGGCTCTCTAGCATGTCCCCTAGAGCCCAAGTTGGAAGTTGCCTTATATAATCACAGGGAAAGAAAAAACATTTCAAGATGAACACCCTTGGGTGAGAGTGAGGTCAAGTTTCCCACAGATGTTCAGGATTGTCATTAAGCTAACAGGTGAGGTAAGCCTACAGGTGTGCTAAGCACACCCATGAAAGAGCAAAAGCAGAAAGGAGGTCCAGTTTGAACTCAAGTTTCCATACTCATCCTTCCCTGCAATTACCAGTTGCCTACATGCCCTCAGGGCCCCAGTTCCTTGGGTACATCCTCTCTCCTGATGGGAGGAACATGGGGTGCTTCTGACCACTTAGATAAAAGGAAGTACAGAGAAATAGTTATTTACTAATAATATCATAAGGAAATTAAATTTTGTCCTTGGACAGCTGTCTCTGTAGTGGGAACAACTTGGGACTTGGCTTTAGAAAACCAGCACTCCAGTCTTAGTAAATTACTCAGATCTTACATTATCATTTCCTGATATTTGTGATGAAAAGATCCATTAAACCTCACGGTACCTCTAAGGTGAAAAATTCAGAAGTCTGCATTTGTTTCAGACAACATTTCTTGATTTCCCTTATTCAAGACCCCATTGAAATTTGTTGAGTGATAGTTATCCTGTAGTCCCTTAAGAATGGAGAAAAGAGAATAAGAAGAGTGCTCTTGCAAAGAATTTCTAACCCTCTCTATGCAGTGCACTGTTCTCTGTAGTATCACTGTATTATGTATTGATAGCATATTTCCAGAAATATGGTTTCGGTGTCATGGTACTAACTCTATCTACAATTCTTGTCTATGACCATTGCCCTTTGGAGTGCTTAGGTAATAAATGGTGGTTCCTTCCTTCCTTCCTTCCTTCCTTCCTTCCTTCCTTCCTTCCTTCCTTCCTTCCTTCCTTCCTTTCCTCCTGTTTCCTCCTGTTTCTTTTCTGCCTGCCTACCTACCTGCCTCCATCCCTTCCTTTTTTTCCTTATACTCTTCCCCTCTTCATCAAATGAATAAATAAATCTATAGGAAGTAATGCATTTATTTTGGTGTAATGTGAAATTTTGTATGCCCCTAATTAGGGCTCATGTCAGGTTTTGATGTGAAGTTTTGCACTTGACAATAAGGTTCATATTTCTTATTTCCAAATACTAGAGAGCAATAGGTAATTGCTACCCTCTTGATATTACCGAAAGTAGTGGACTGAGTAGTCTAGAATTAGATTTAAGTGTGACAAATGGCATACAGCCTTATAGCTTCTTGGTAATAACCATGTCCACAGCAATGCACAATTAAATTTACCCAAACACTATTCTTAATGATAATGAATGCTGGTAATAATATAAGTTGTGTTTCAGGATCACCTTTCATCTTGAACCTCCACTTACTGTGAAATCTAAATAGCCATATATCCTTCCAAATTGTATTAGTACAATAGTACTAAATAGTTCCCTGCTATTTTTTGTACTGTGCTGCCAACAATGTTCCCATATGGTTGGACTGTTTATTTTGCTGTTAATATGATCATTACACACTCCACAGATAGTGCATCTCACATGAGGCTTGTGCCACTTTCCACTTTCAAGTTTAATGGGTCTAACATTCTACTTTTTAAAGGGTTGTTTCCAATCATTGGCAAATGGGATCATATTTAAACATCTGATATAATTACTCAATTGTACTATCCAGTAGTCTCTACAAAGATGTTTTGTAATAAGGCAGGTCATTTTCAAAGGGGTATGTATTCTCAGGGTAACTACGTATGCCATATGTACCTCAAAAAATAAAACTGAATTTGATTCCCACTAGGGAATAACACTCTTGTTGAACTTGTGAAAGAATAAAGTGCTTGAGTAATGTGAATCTGTTACCATCACCTAAATGGCAGGACTTACCTTCTGGTCAGTGGATAGAGTAGGTGTCCACTATGTGAGGGGATTTGAGAAGCCACATGATGCCCCCTGAGGTTGTCAACCCTGAAGTAACCACTAAATAATTATAACTCTAAAATAACATTTATCACTTACCATGGGATACAATTTTACATTAGCAGTTCATTTTGTGAGATGAAACCACCAAGCCTTTGAAGAGATATACTTATATCAGATCAGCCATAGGTCCTTGACAGTGAGGGAGGTTAACTTTCCTGAGAGGAGCTTGGTGGACAAAGCTCAGGCAAGGCATGAACCTCTTGGTAGGTACTTATGAAATATGGACTCAGAACTCAGACTCAAAGGCAGAAAGACATGCTTTATAATGTAAGCCACTCCTAAAGCACTTGGAAGACCTACTTTGAATAAAAATCTAGAGCAGAAGTGGAAGGCAATCTATCAACTCAGAGCTCACCCTTCTATGTGCCTACACACACACACACACACACACACACACACATTTTAGGGCAGTGAAATTGCTCTGTAAGATCCTATAACTATGGTTTCATGTTATTATGCATTTGTCAAAACCAACAGAATATATAGTGGGAAGGCTGAACCCTAAGGTAAACTGTGGACTCTAGTAAATCATGTATCAATATTAGTTCATCAGTCATAACAAATGTACTCCACCAGTGAAAGATGTTAATAATAGGCAAACTGGGGGTGCTGATGGAGTGTGGGGAAATGCATTAAAATGTAGATTTTATTATCACTTACATGTAGCAAGGCCAACAGACTAGGAGATGGCTGCCATTGAAGTATAGTTTGTTATTCACAGTTTCCAAAAGGAGAGAGTACACCACACTATTGAGGTCACACAAGAAAGCATTGGGATCCCCAGAGGCAGGGGCTGAAGGAGGAACTGTGAGCCTTTATTCTGGTTTCTGTATGAAGGAACAGGTGAGGCAGGGCTAGCAGGCTTGGGATTGGCTAGTTTGAATGATTTCAGTGGGCTCTCAGGCACAGAGCCATCCTGGTTGCCTAGTACCTGCTATGGCATGATGAGGGCAGGTGGCAAGGGGTCCAGAGTGTGAAAGCCCCACAGAAGAGGTGGTTGGAAGTGTGGACATTGGGTTGTTTGCTTTGCATCTCAAAAGCACTGTCGTGGAGGAGTTGTTTACTACCCCTAGAATTGACCAGTCCTCAAAAGGGCCATCCCTCCAAAATAAGCTATCTCCCAGATGCCAAAGCATCAGAATACAAAAAACAAAAGACATGGTTATTTGAGAGAATTCTCTGTACTTTCCACTCATTTTTCTGAAAACCTGAATATGTAGCATGCAATGGAGGGCCCATTCTATCAACTTAGTCTGGAATTTCCTATGTGTTTTAGAGATACAAGAGGGGCATATTATGTCTGGTCAAATCAATCCTTCCCTCTCCACCCTTTGAAGGGTGGTTGCTGGACAGCATATCAAAAAGCACCCTACCTCCAGCCAAACCATGTATCAAGGATTGATAGGATCTTTGACCCTTTGAAGGACACAAACAAATCAGAGTGTAAAAAAAGCATGTGGTATGACAATACAACAGTGCCCAGCTAAAAGCAGGCTGCAGTCTGTAAGAGGTCTTCCCTGGGGATCAGAGAACAGGAAGCCACATTGTGGCCCCTTATAAGGAAGAACTGCAGTCAGTGGGATGTACTCCATCCAGGGTCTTCTAAACAAATGAATTTCTCTCTTCCTGTCTAAGTCTTACTAATTGATACTCCAGGTAAGATAATTAGACTCCTACAGACTTTGCAATTTGTAAATACTCAACTTTTAACTGGGCCCCCTCTCCTGCAGAGAAACAGACAGAGAATGGTATTTCTTTTCTGTGATTCTTGACTCTGGTTTCCAAGAGTTCTTAAAAATCTGATCTCTTGACATTAACTTGGAAACACTTTTGCCAACAGAATCTGTCTGTCTTACTATATCTCTGCTTGCAAGGCAGTAAGAGGAGGTAAAATGCTGGGTGACTGGCAATTCTGCTAGGCTGTGGTGGAAATTTGTGCCATTAGCTTGTTTTTCTTTTTAGAGAATATCACTGAAACCCATGAAGAAGGCAGCTTTAATTCCTTCATGCAAAACAATGTCTTGCCAAGAAAAGTGACAATCTATAAAAGCCTTTCTTTTCTGCACGCAAAAGACATTGTCACTGAATCAAGAGAGGATTGATCTCTCTCCAGGGGAAATAGAAGTAAAAAATATCTGGATGCACTAGCATCTCAAAGCAGGTTTGTCTTCCTCCCAGTGACTATCAGTTCCTGAGTCTTCTAGGTAGGAAAGAGCACCAAAACTACTGACAAACTCCAGCTTTGGAGGGATGCAGAAAAGAAAAATTTAGTAGATGTGGAAAAACAAGCAGGGAAATGATGGGGTTTGGGGGTGATGGTGGGGTTCATAACTGACGACCAAGAAAGAATTCTTGAGATGTCTTTGGTGCAAAAAAGGTGATTTTATTGAAGCACAGGGACAGGACCAGTTGGCAGAAAGAGCTGTCCTGGGACCATGAGGAGAGACTGATTATATACTTGGGAGTTTGGGGGAGGTAAAGTCAAGGGGATTTTTCTGGATACTTGGAGGCCTAGCTATTGTCAAACTAAAGTCATTTTTCCCTGTAGCAAAGCATTAACATTAAGACCGTAGGGAGTTCCTGGAGAAACGTTTTACTCTGCCAGCCTCAAGTATTTGTCAATGGATTGTAAGTTATAAGGAAATATAATTTTATCTGCCATTTCCTTCTGCCTTACCTGACAGAAAAGATCATACATGAAAGAGTATGGGTCTTTTGTTAAAAATCTCTGTTTAAAATATTGAGAAAAAGAAAGGATTCTAGAATCCTCCATCAGGACCAGGAGGATGAGGCATCAGGAAGAAAATGTACACTGAGAGAGCCCCAGGCAATCTGCAGGTGGTTGTGTTTTCTCCTGTCATTTCTCTCCACTGCAGTATCATTTCAGAACAGGCGGAGTCATGTCCTGATTAGTGGAGATGTCCCTTTGAGAGTGCTCCAAGCTGTCCAGAATATGGTCTCCCCTCTCGTTTCTGCATTGGGTTCTGGTTAAAGGATGCCTCAACTAATCAGGAAGCATTAACTTTTCAGAAACCTGTGAGATTACAGAAAAGCTTTTCATTCATCTCTGATGCTAACAATTAACAAGGTCACAAATGCCTGTGATAAATTTTCCCATGCAAATACCTTGCTTTTGCTTATCTTGAGAAGACCTTATGACAATCTTCCCTCCACTGGGTTCGAACCAAGACCCAAAGGTCAGAGCAGGGGAGCGACCAGTGCCCCTGTGCGGTGGGTCATCCTGGTGGAGGTAAACCTCAGCACAGAAACAACCGTTGGCCTCCCTGCAAACTTCCTATCACCCTTTCTTTCTTCCCGTGAAGCTCTTTTGTCTTCTCAAGTCCCATTTATAGGCTTAGATACATTCTGTGTTTCATCATTTATGAAATTCAGAAGGTAGAAGTCATCTTTTTCTTTCTTTTTTTTTTCTTTTCTGGCTACTAGAAAGCAAATGTGCTGCTGTTAAGAGAATAGGAATAAAATGCTTTGTTCCAGTGACAGAAGGGAGCATGAATAAAGTCCCTTGCACATGGAATATAAAAGAATAAATGAGTAACACTGCTGGTTTGAAGAAGGGGATGCAAGAGCTGAAGAGTTAGGGAGGCGGATTGAAAAAAATTGAAGACTTTAGGTGTTTGCTGCTGCAGGACCCTAAGAGCTCTTTATCAGGCTCTCTTGTTTCCTCTTTTGATGGAAGAGAGTGTTTGAGGGGAGGGAAACTCTAAGGAAGCTGCTTTAACAGTCTCAAAACTAGAATACTTTGCCAGGGAGTTACAAAGATACTTTAGTTTGCTTTTGCTTTCACTTTTATTTTTCTTTTTTGACATTGTTTCCAAAATGTTCAATTAAATTACAAGGCAAAGAGACTCTGTTCATACATCTCCTCCACTGCAATGACAGATCCTAGCTTCAAACCTGCAAACTGGGTTCTTCGGAAACCATTTTGTGTCCTAACAGCATTTAGTTGCTTTTATCTATTCACTTTTGATTTTTTAAAAAATGTTTCTCTTCTTCCATGTGAAATTTCATTTTACAAAAAAGACTGATGGCAGATATTGAATCTGGAAGCTATTCCATCCAGAATGACAAAAATAAAGAGAAATGTTGAAAACAGCACCACATGAAATGCTCTCTCTTCCCATTCTTTGCCATAAACCCTAACTGGCTGTAAAAGATATTCTGGGAACAGAAAGTGTGCATTGCATGGACTGGCTTTTATACAATAATTAAGCAACACCTTATCTCCTGTGTTGTCCACATAGACAGGAGAGCTGTTTTCTCAAAAGTGAAAGAAAATATTGGCAACAATCTCACATTATCAAGGTCACTCACAGCCCTACTATCTACTGCTCCCTGGTAGCCTAAGGGATGATCTCAGAGGGCAGTAAAATAGCCTTTAAATAACAGTGGTCTCCAAAAGCAAATTGCTGAGACTTGGCCACAGCAGACAGAGGCTATTCCAGGCTTCTTTCCTGATGCAGATAAGTGATTAAGTCCCTTTGTTAGCAGTTGGTAGTTGGTGTTGATGTTGGCATATACTTGAAAATAGTAGGAATGGCACATCTCAAACAAAATGGTCATTTAAAATGTTGCTGTTCAGTTGGGGAGTCTACAAATTAGACTATTAATGCTAAATTGGAGTAAAATAAGACCTCATACATAGTAATGAGACTGGAAGTTTAGTTTAGAGTTGAGAGACCCATCATTTTATGTTAATGCAGGCAGGCCAGACACCAGGGATGACAATGGGAAGATACACAAAGTAAGTGAGCACAGAGAAAAGCTTTTACAAGCTATTCACGCGGAACCCAAACAGCACTGAATGCATGGGATTTCTTCCAGAATGCTCTTATTCAATGGATGTCATTGTCTACAATAGGAATAAAATACAAATTTGAAAAATTGCCTGCAGTTGTCTTGTTCTAATTACTTTCTCTTAGAAGGGAGATGAATTGGCTAATGGGAGACCATGAGAGACATGAAAGACTTCTGATTAACGTGGGTAGTGGTTTCTAAGTGAAGAGTGTAAAATGTTCCCTTATATTTGATAATCCCATCAAAATCTATTTTTTAGGGTCCCTGAGGCTGACCTGTAGAATCTGTAACCTCATTTTAACATCACAAGCAGTGTGTGACTGCCTCAAGAATGCATGCCTCATAACCTAGTGTTCCATAATGACCAGGCTTTGGCTATTAAAACCTTAATTCAAAATCATAATGGTTAACATGTACAGAGCCCTCCACCAAGTGCCAGCTGCTATACTAGAGAACTTGCACAGAGTTAATGTCTCAACATCACTAAGAAGAGTTACTATTATCTTCATCTGACAGATTGTGAAATTGACCTATGGGCGATCAGCCTCACGGCTTGAAACCAGTAGAGTAAGATTTCAAATCCAAGCCATCTGACTTTAGAACTCATGTCCTTTTTTATTTTTTAATTTTTTTAAACATTTTTATTTGCTATTGGGAGACAGAGAGAGACAGAGCATGAGCATGGGAGGGGCAAAGAGGGGGAGAGACAGAATCTGAAGGAGGTTCCAGGCTCTGAGCTGTCAGCACAGAGCCCAATGCGGGGCTCGAGTTCACAAACTGCAAGATCATGACCTGAGCTGAAGTCGAAAGCTTAACCGACTGTGCCACCCAGGTGCACCTAAAACTTAAGCTCTTAATAGTTACATTAAGGGGCTTCTGGGTGGCTTAGTAGGTTAAGCGTCCGACTTTCACTTAGGTCATGATCTCGCGGTTCGTGGGTTCGAGCCCCGCGTCGGGCTCTGTGCTGACTGCCAGCTCAGAGCCTGGAGCCTGTTTCAGAGTCTGTGACTCCCTCTCTCTCTGACCCTCCCCTGCTCACGCTGTCTCTCCCTCTCTCTCTCTCTCTCTCTCTCCTAGAAATAAATAAAAAAAAGTATTTAAAAAAAAATAGCTACATTAAATTCCCTTTCTTCACAGCTATACAAACTTCCATGAATAAATCTAAAATTTAAACAAAATTTTGGGAAATGATTTCATTTTAATTTTCCAATGTTGCATTGGATTAACAAATCCAATAAATGTAATAAATCCCTGGATTATCCCTGTTGGTTAATTTGGCTACACTGAGTTAGGCATTCACGAAAACTGAACTGCCCTCATCAGATTTTCTCTAGAAGCTTGTGCTTCTTAAAAGAAACTGATGAACACCTATGCTGACCTCATCATTACCTTCATTGCCTGCTCACTGAGCTGAAAAATAGTCTAGGTATCAGTCACCAAGATCTGTTGGACCACTTGCTTGTGGAGTTTATCCACTTTAATGCCAGATGAGGTTTGAAAATATAAGAAATGTAGTATTATACAAATGGGAGGAAATTGCTAAGGACTAGTCTTATTATATCAGCTACAATCACTTATTCAGTAGCAACTCTTTTGAAAATGAAGCACCTGGCTGGGGTCTTTTAAAGATGGTATGAGCTATTTTCTCAGGATTCCTCAGCCCTAATTCTTATAATGCACTTTCCACAGAAACTTAATTGATGATGGACTACATTGAATTTTTTCCTTCCTTGACAGAAGGATTCAGGTAACTCTGGATATGTGCTGGAATGGATAGCTTCATTCATCTTGACTTTTCAAAGCTGTTGTGCAACAGGAATACCAAGCTTTGCATAACTAAACCCAGAAGAACCACTTAGCATAGGAATGGGTGTTGTCACCATGATTGGAATGGGTTAAGCTTTGGTATGATTTGTGTGGTGGAAAAGAAGCAAGGTGGAGACACAATAGCATAGTTTCTCTGAAAGCCTTTCAGTGAAAAGTGGACATCAGTGATTTTGAGCAGTCATGAAAAAAGTTGGTCTTGTCAAGGACTATCAGTAAAAGTTATGTGATCTATTTTCCATTCTATGTAAAACAGAATAAAGAGTTTTGGCAACAGACATCAGGCACATACAGATACACATAACCAAACTGAGTTTGCCTTAGGATTTTATTTTTTTGTCTTCTTGTTATTTGCAGTCCAAACAACAATATGTAAAAGAATATTAATAATATCTACTTACACAGGGATTACTCTACCAGTGTGTGCTAAACACCAGACACTAAAGGGAGGAGGAGAGGATGGTTAAATAGTTCATTCAGCTAACTTAAATAGATCATCTTAGTTCATCCTCTTGACAACCCTAAGAGTATGTACTCTGACTATCACCAAATACAGGTGATGAAACAGAGGTTCCCAGAAAGTGACTTGCCAATGTCCCATAAAAAAATTGCATGGCCAACATTAAAACATGTTTGATTGGCTTCATAGTCCCTCAACTGTCTTGACCATTATTGCTCTGTCTTCACAAAACAAGGAATTTCCAATGTGGTAGAGAAGAATATGCACTGAACAACTTTTCAATTTATCTAGATACTGTCATATGCAGGCTGCGCAGTACATGCCAAAGAGATAAAGTAATAACAAGAACAATTGCTGACAGTTATTGAGAACTTACTATGAACCAGACACTTTAGTTCACTATCATTTAAATCATACAACAATATTATGCAGTAGTTACTTATTTCTTACACTCTTCTGTTGAAAAAAAATTGAAGATTAGATTCTTTGGGTCACTTGCTCAAGCCCAATGAAGTGGTAAAATAGAATCTCTGGAAGGGCAGACCCCAAACTCTCAAATTTCTAATCAACAAAAAAAAGTCACTAACTGACATGACAGACATATAGAGCATCATAGAGATGTTAGTGCAGGAAACTGGATGAGCATTTGGAGAATGACTAATGTAGGAACTAAGGCTTGAGTTTGATTCAAAGAGGATGGTATGTTGTTATCAGAAAGCAAGGAGAACCATCAAAGGGTTTTTGTGCAGCGAAGATACGTTCATAAGGTCTATGCTTTACACTTTTATGTTGTTGGCTTCTGATCAACATGGCATAAATTGCAAGTTCTCCATTTAATGGTGGTAACAGATTTTTGTAAGTCTTCCCCTCCTCAGCTACAGACCCACTTGTACACAGCTGTACTAATCAAAACTCTTTTGGTTGCCTGTAGTATGAATCCCTCAAACCCCTTAGACAAAGGGGAAAAATAAGCTGAGGATGTGAGTCAGAAGTCAAATGCTATTGTATCAGGAACTAAATAACTAGCTAGCTAGATCAGACATCTCTGTATCTAGGTATCTAAGAGATATAATAAAAAATGTGTCTCTCACTCATTCCATCTCTCATTTCTCTTTTGATCTGTAAGTGGAGCAAGAGGTTTCCCCAGGCTTACCTGGTTGTTCCCTAATGCTCATGACCAGAATGAGATAAGCTCCCAAGGACCCTGAGCTTGGTGGTCCTACCAAATCAGGAAAGGGTAGTACCCAAAAGGAAGAGCTGAGTTCTATTCCTTTACAATGAAAAGGAAAGCTATGTAGGCAAACAAACAAATGCCCCTTATATTATTGCAGATGCCTGTATGGTATCATGGGAATAGCAAGGGAGAAAAACAGCATTATTCACCCCTGTCTTCCCGCATAATCTTTCTTGAATATGGGGATTCCATTGTTAACAACTCTTTTAAGATAAGGCATTGAGGGCTCTTCTTAAAATGACAAGTATCTTATATGGGAACACACATCATCCATTAACAGTTTATTAGGAAAGTGCTTTTCAGATTGTCCATTTTGTCTCCTAGTTTTGCCCAGGGCAGGCTCTGAGTAATACATATTTCTGAAATGCTGGGTTCACTTAATATTCAAAGAAAGAAACAAAATGAATTGACCTTTGAGGAGATTAATCCTGAAGTATGGACTCAATAGCAGATGACAATGAGTTCAGAAATCTTGACTGCAGTTTACCTCTAAGTTATTGGGATGATCTCAGAAAGGAAGAGTGTCCAGACACTGGAAGTAATAATGGCAGATTAACATTTAGTACTTGGCACTATGCTAGGCATGTTACCTAAATTATATAATCTAATCTGCTCCAGAACATTATAAGGCATACACTATTACTATCCCTATTTTATGACAGAGAAACTTAAGTAGCTTAGTCAAGGTCACACAACTTATTAAGTCATGGAGCAGAATGAATTCCCAAGACTACTTCATTTCAAGGTGATGTTGATGTTATCAGGATGCATGAGTATAGATGCTATGGAAGAAAAGAGTCTATCGAGTGAGGGTTCACATAGACAAAATATGGATGACCTTCCAACTCTGAAGGCCATTAACCCACTGGGTTCTTTAAGTTATCTTTGTCTTTGCTGGGGCATTCAACACAGTGCTAGAGGCCAGGCATGAGGGCTGTCACAAGGCAGGTCACTATGTCTTACAGGTAGAAGTACAGCCTAACTACTGAGAACCTGCCCTTCCCATAAGTGGGAAATCTCTGTTGCGACTGCCCAGTATCCTACATAACCTGCACTGCATTTGCTAGTCTTAGTGTTAGGGAGGAGGGAGGACATTATTTTAAAATTAAAAAAAAAAAAAAGCAGATGATAGACTTAGATGTAGGTACCTTGGTAACTTGGCTAGAAGCCCACAAACCTACATCATCTAGAAAACCTACATTCTGTATTTTGCATGTTAACACTTTGTACATTTTCCAAAGGTTTAGCTACACCTGCCTAGATTCCCATTTTTCACATAGATCTGGAATTCTGGACAATTGTCCTATCAAACAGGCAGGTGACTTTTAGCAGCTAAGTGAGTTTTATGTCATAATTAACCCAGGGCTCATAAACCCTATTCTTGCCAAGCAGGAGTACTGGTTTGTGGAGGGTTCCCAAATGCACATATATATGAGGTTGGTCCAAATGTTTCCATAGCATAAGCAGTAATAAATGAATATTTAAGACCCATAGAATATCTGGATCACTACCTCATTCCTTAAATACACACAGAATAATTCTAGACAGGTTTGAGAATTAACTTAACATTTTAAGCTTTGAGTGGAAGTCCTCTCTGTGAATTAATAAAAAATCAAGGACCCAGAAAATATATGATTAAGTTTGATATTATGAGGAAAATCCTAAATGGGAAAAAAAAAACTATAAGGCAAGACAAAGGCAATAACAAAAATGAGGGACAATACTTTTTTTAACAGACAATTGATATGCCAAACATATACATGACTAATAATATCAAAAATAATTAAACTGAATATTACTTAACAATAAAAATACATGATTGATGCATGTATCATGTACAACTGTATCCTACAACATAAGAGCATTCTTGGGGCACCTCGATGGCTCAGTCAGTTAAGTGTCTAACTTCAGCTCAGGTCATGATTTCATGGTTCATGGGTTTGAGCCCCGCGTCGGGCTCTATGCTGACAGCTAGCTCAGAGCCTGGAGCCTGCTTCAGATTCTGTGTGTGTGTGTCTCTCTCTCTGCCCCTCCCCCATTTGTACTTGCTCTCTGTCTCAAAAATAAATAACCATAAAAACAATTTTAAAAAAAAGAATTCCTTACATTAAGTGACAAGAGCTGATTTCTAAAGGTTGTGTGCTATATGACATCATCCTAGAACACCCTTGAACTGTCATAGCCAGAGAGATGGAGAGCATTTCCATGCTTCTGTGTGGGTGAAAGGAGTGGTAATTATATAGATATGTACATGAGATCTACACAGAGGATGAAATTTCAAAGAATGATTACCCACACCCACTACACACACATATAAGTGCCCATAAAATCTGGTGAAAACTGAATAAAATATGAAGTGGGATGAGCAGCATTATACCAGCATCAGTTTCTGAGTTTTGCTATTGTACTGCAGTTATAAGAGATATCATTAAAAAAATTAATGTTTATTTATTTGAGAGAGGAGGGACAGAGCATGAGCGGGGAGGGGCAGAGAGAGAGAGAGGGAGACACAGAATGCGAAGCAGGCTCCAGGCTCTGAGCTGTTAGCACAGGGCCCGACATGGGGCTTGAACTCAAGAACCGTGAGATCATGTCCTGAGCTGAAGTCAAACGCTTAACCGACTGAGCCACCCATGTGTCACTGGGAGATATCATTTTTGAAGAAAGCTAGATGAGGGGTGTACAGGACTCTAGTACTACTTATGAATCTTTCTGTGAATCTATATTCATTCCAAAATAAAAAGTTTTTTAAAATACTCAAATCTAACTTAAAGAAATGCAAATGGAAATTGTGAGACATATTTTTACTTATCATATTGGAAAACTTTAATAATTGTCATTGTTGGGGTGCCTGGGTGACACATCTAAGCTTTCTACTCTTGATCTTGGCTCAAGTCATGATCTCATAGTTTGTGAGTTCAAGCTCCACATCAGGCTCTGCACTGATGGTATGGAGCCTGCTTGGGATTTTCTCTCTCCTTCTTTTAGCACCTCCCCTGCCTGTGTGTTCTCATTCTCTCTCTCTCTCTCTCAAAATAAGTAAATGAACTTTAAAAATTAAAATAATAATAATAATAACTAATGTTAGGAACTACTATGGGTTGAATTGAGTCCGCTGAAAATGTTTTGAGGCCCTAACTGCCAGTACTTGTGAATGTGACCTTATGTGGAAATATGAAGGTCAACGAAAGATGAGGTCATGAGGGTAGGCCTTAATCCAATATGACTGATGTCCTTACTCAAACAAAATTTTGACAAAGAGACTGGCATGTACATACAGAAGATATGAAGACACAGGGAAAAGACAGCCATCTACAAGCTAACGGATGTCTGAGGCTACCAAACGTTGGGAGAGAGTCCTGAACAGAATGTCCCTCACAACCTTCAGAAGGAACCAACCCTTCCTACACTTTGATCTCAGACTTCTACCCTACAAAACTGTGAGACAATAAATTTTTACTATGTACTCCGTCCAGTTTATAGTACTTTGTTACAGCAGGATTAGGAACCCAATTCGGGAGAAGTTTGGGGAAATAGACACTCATATCCTTACTGCTAAGTGAGCTAATAAATTGGCACAAGCTTCTTTGGAAGGTAACTTGGCAATATTTGTCCAAATGTAAAACCACAGGTCAAGCGACTCTTCATTCAACATATCAATTCTGCTTCTAGAAATTCATTATAAGGGTATATTCTTGTATTTTTCCAAAGATGCACTTTCTAAAAGGTTCATTGTGCTGTTGTTTTTAATAACCAAATTCCAAAAATAGCCTAACTTTCCATCCATAGGAAAATGGATAATAAATCACATGATTCTGTGTAGTATGATTCTACAATATTTTATCAGCACTTCAAAAATGCAAAAGCTCTGGAACTCCAAAGTTTTAAAAAGAGTTGCAAATTTGTTTAATGGAGAAACCTGTTTGTGTTGTAGATTGTCTGTTCATTCCAGTTCATATAAATATTCATTTGTTACATTTTGAAGATATCAGTATGGTTGAATAAGAGGTGCCTCCCCACACTATTCTGGGAGTTTTATTATATAAGCATTATCTTACTAAAATTTGAAAAATTGTGAATACCGAAATACATATGACCCTAAGGATTTGGAATGAGGGAATGTGAGTTTACGTTCACAGCTCTTGAAATACATGTGATAAAAATATATTTTGGAAAAATAGATAGTGCAGGTTGGAAAGATCACCAGGTATATTATAATGTGAAAAAAAAGCAAAGATATAGAATATCTTTGGGCAAATGCTTATAAGTGCATAAGCATAACTAAAGACATATATAAAAACCCAATTGCGATGTTTTACTCTGGGAATTGGGATGAATTCTGCTCTAATTCTCTGCCAAAGCTGTTCTAGTTAATGCCCTGCAGTAAAGCAGATAGTTTTCTGGGTTCTGACATTGGCAGTAAACTCTCAGTGGCTGAGATCCTTGCTCCACCTTCCTTTACACTGACTAAATTCAACCTAATTTATCTGACAATACATAATTTCTAAGCAAATGACTATTGATACACTGCCTGTTTTTGGCATTAATGCAGATTACATAAGCATCTCTAAAGAACTTGACACAAACTATTAATTAGCATGTAAAAGTAAATGGCTTATTATGCTCACCATCATGGAAAAGTAGAATATTCAACAAATCCTTCTGAAAGGTGATTGCAAATAGCAGAAATTGTGTTAACAATATCAACAAATACACACACACACACACACACACACACATACACACACTCACGAGACTGTAAAAGTTCATTAGGAACAACAAAATCACATCCCTTACAATTTTGCTCTTACATTTAGTAGTAGCTGGTTAAAGACTAACTTTAATTGAATTGAACCCTCAGAGACCTTTAAGGAGGCACATTAGGGGTTATTACATAGATATAAGGAAGCCAATTAACATTTTAGAGGTTCAGAACAGGAAAGGATCTTAGTCATAAGACAAGGCAACTCTCTCAATTTCAAAATAAGTAAACTGAGGCTCTGAGTTGGAATGATTGCCTCAGGACACACCATCAACTAGTAGGAGAAAGAAAGCCAGAGCCCCTGCTCCGTTACAACTATTAGCTCTGTCACCAGCCCCCGAAGGCTCCCTATTGCAAACCTGAGCTCTGGAAACCGAGACAAGCTTTGAAGCCACTAAAACCTTGCTGTGCTGGCCACGCAAGCCCTGCCTGCTCATTGTGTACCTGGGGTGCAAACTTGTATTACCTTCCTCATTCCACCGCTATGGGCTGAACTAGTTCTCACTCTCGCGTAGGTAAACTCAAATAGGGATTTTTGTTTGTTACAGCTTTCACTCCAGGATCTGGGATGGCACAGAGAATGAGGTTACAATTTTACATGGAATAATAATACAGTTTGGTAAAGAAAAAAGAAAAAGACATTACCTTATACCAAGGTGTAAGCTGCTGTTAGCTCAAATTCATCTTTCACTCTTACTGGTGGCCCACTTCATGATCCAGGAAGTTAGTTATATTAATTATAGTTCTTTACTCCCCTTCATGGTATTGTTGTAAGAATCTCCATTTCCACACTGTATTATTAAGATACTCTGTGATCCATTGTCTTTTCCTTGCTGACTTATATGTGTTGTTGCATTAATTCCCTTACCATGAGCTCCTCTTCAGTCCTGTTATGTGGGTTTTTTCTACCTTATTTCTTTACTCTATGGCAGATGCATCTCCTGCCTTATCCTTTGCCTTTTCTGTCCTTCTTCACTCCCTCTCCCTTCTCACCTCCTCTTCCTCCCCCATCCTTCCATCTCTACCTCATAACCCATCCCCCATCTCCTCCCCACTCCCCTCCCTCCATCTCCTCCCCACCCCTCATCTCTCTATCTCCTCACCTCCCTCATTTGCATCTCCTCTCCATCCCCCATCCCTCCATCTCCACCCCACCCCCATCCCTCCATCTCCACCCCACCCCCATCCCTCCATCTCCACCCCACCCCCATCCCTCACCCCACCCCCATCCCTCCATCTCCTCCCCTCCCCCATTTCCATCTCCTCTCCATCCCCCATCCCTCCATCTCCTCCTCATCCTTCATCCCTCCATCTCTTCCCCNCCCCATCCCTCCAACTCCTCCCCTCCCCCATTTCCATCTCCTCTCCATCCCCCATTCTTCCAGCTCCTCCAGTTCCCCCTGTCCCCCATCTCTTCCCCATCCCCTATCCCTCCAGCTCCTCTCCAGGCAACACCAGTGCCCTGACGGCCCATGATGCACTGGGCCCTGACCTTACCTCTGAGAGTTTTGAGGGGAAGACAGTCTTTATCCTTCTTCTGCTCCTTCTTTTGTTCCCCTGTTTAGTTCTTTTATAAGCAGACCTCATAAAATCAGCTAAATATTCAGCTTGATTCTTTCATACATCAAACAAAATTTTTAAGTCTCTTTATTTGTATTTTCTGAAAGTGTATATTTCCCTACACTTCCATGTAATATATATATATATATATTTTAATAAGAACCAACTGACCTGTAAGCTTCTTTAGGACCAATGCTAATCAAAGCATCCATGTGATCTCAGGGACCACCTGAACTACTTGCCTGCAGCTAATTCCCTCTGGATGCACCAAAAATTTCCCCAAGTGTATAGATTTTATAAAACTGTACTTGAGAACATGGACACTTCGCTGTGCTATAAATATATCAGACACTGAATACACTTTGGGACTCGTTCCTCATTTTTCTCACAGCTGTTTATCCAGGAGGAGCAAAAGAGCACTACCATGACCGCAGCATCCTATCAGAAACACTGAGCTTCCAACACAAAATGTTTCATCCATGGCTCTTCTTTACCTTTGCCCACTAGGGTCCTGTGATGTCTTGACTGGTGCACAGCAGCCCTCAAGGCATCTGATCAGCAGTCTGCCAAAGCTATTTCTTGAAATGGCTAAGTGAATCAGGCTAAAAGAACTTGAAAGTCAAAATGCTAGATTTTATTCACAACCTGTCACTATCTCCACTGTGGTTCCCTTACTCTGGTGATCTCTGATTTTCTGTAACCAGACTTTTCTGGACTAAAAGCTAGATAGTCTTCAAATCAAAGGGCCACCTTAGCTGTTATAAAAGAGAGCCCCAAGTTAAAATACCTATTTCTTCTCTCCTGTTACTCCTTCATTTATTTTCCTATTGCTTTGAAGATCATCAGTATGTAGGCTTTAAAAATAAACCTAGGGAGAAAGCAACAAAGAATGGTATTATGACAGCTTGAAATATTTGGGAAGTTAATTGCTCTTAAAACTGTTACCTGTAAACATTTTATCTTATTATAAATAAATAAAGCTTATTAATTTGACTGTAGGCTAAATATCATTATAAAGATATTTTGATGACATTTATGTAATGTTGATTGACATGAAAGAATATCAGATGTTTTTATACAGAGACTTATTCAGGGGTGATTTATCAAAGAAAACTTGGTGACATCAGCTGACCTTCAGTCTTTTATTGTTAAGAAGAACAAGCTATCAACAAGAAATTGGAGGTGTATACAGAAGTGTGTTCAGTGTGGCACTTTGTCTGGCATTAATCTGATTAACTCTTCTGGAGAATGATAAGGTATTTAATTTTTTAAATATAGAGCTGTAACTTGATATACAACATTAATTAATTTTTCAGAGTCGAATATCTCAAATGGTAGAGATCTTCGGAGCAATGTGAGCATTCATGTTTCAGAAAGCCCAAAGCACTTCCACAGAGCCTCTCTGGATTGACCTAGACAGACCTAATGGAGCCCCTCTCTGTACATTAACAAATTCTTACACATGCTTCTGTTGTGGGACTTAACCAGCACAATTTTGACTGTGGCTATTTCTATGTTTCTACTAAGGTGTTACTAGTCAGATTATGTTTTATTCCCAGTGTCTAATACAGTGCCTGACACATATAAATCCCCATTAAAAGTGCATCATAAATGCAAAAATGCTCATACCATAGATATACCTCTTTGTAAGGCAATACCACAGCCCAGATCTTTGAGAAATTTTGTCTCCATGCTTCAGATTCTGTGTCTTCCTGTCTCTATGCCCCTCCACTACTTGTGTTCTGTCTCTCTCAAAAATAAATAAACACTAAAAAAAAAAAAGAAATTGTGGCTACACAAAGTAAGGTGAGATCTGGTGCAGAAGCTGTTAAGTCATTAGGGGTGTAGACAGACACTATTTTTATGATCCAGATGGGAGGTTTTAAGGGGTGCAGGCAAGATCAGATCCACCAAAGCAGCACACAGGCAATAGAAGCCTGCAGAGATAAACTGTTGCCTGGCAGAGTTGTAGGCTGATGGCAGATCTTTAGACATTGCTGTAAGGTGGGCTCTCTCCACGGTAATAGTTCACTATATGGGAAACATTCATGGAAGTGTCCAGTTTCCAATTGGTGATGCCGGCCACTGGCCCAGCAACAAATCACTGTTGATCTCCCTGTATAGGGCTGACTAGCCTGTGTTCTGGCTGCCTCACATCCATGGAGAGCTCTTGGCATCCTCCCATCCAGGAGGTATTATAGGTGTTTGAGAATCATATAGCAGGGTTGATAGCCAGGCAGTTTGTATGCACTTTCCATTCAGCATATTAACAAATTCCTGTAATCCTAATGTTCATTTTTGTATTTCTCAAAACTGAGCACAAAGAAAAACGTTTTGAATCATTTTTATTCTGGATTATAGAAATGGAGTGCTATGAGGAATTTAATGCAATAAATAAACAAAGATCTTTCTCTCTCTCTCTCTCTCGTTTAAATCCTCAGACTGTCATTGGAGTTAATCATCTCCCCAAGTCGCTTAATGACATTGATCCTCAAAATCCTTTTATGAAAAAAAAAAAGTACCAACATATTGTTGTGAAAAAGTAAAATAAAATTCATAGCTGGTTGTTGTAGGATTAAATTTCATGAAGCATGTGAACATCTCTAACAACTGTCAGGCATATTTTCAGTGCTCAACAAATAAACATTAAGTAGAATCTGACTCTGAAGTTGTCTCTGGGTAATTTATATTTTCCTTACAAGAACACAACTTTGATTGTATCAAGAAAGATAATAAAAAATATGATTCATTTTGAGGAAATATGCACAACAAACAACTTACTGGGATGCACCCCTTCTAGAAAGCATAATTTAGTGATTGCCCATCTACACAAAGGGGTACCTGTTTCTAAAACCACCTACATCATGCTGTCATGCTACATGAAAAAAATCTGTGAATTTTTTTGAATTCTGAAAAAAAATGTGAAATAGTTGATTATCTCTATTTTGAAGATAAAAAATAAATGGAAAGATAGGCAAAGGAGGTAAGCTTTCTAAGGTCATGCAGTCAAATGGTGGCCAAATCAGGAAGAGAATTCAAAAGTCTGGATGCATGGACTACTGCTCAACTGCTTTATTTACATTGGAGGTGAAGCTGGAGTCCAGGTGTGAGAAGATGATTGATTCTGTTTTTCTTAGCAGTGTAAGTGAATGCCAGAGAAGTGAAACACACCATGGCTTGTGTTCTTTATTCAGTTGCCTTTTCCTTGCTTTGCTCCCCTTGAAACATTAAATCTGTAATTTTTTGAAGCTGTCATTAAAATGTGAATGAAATGTATTCACTTTCCTCCTCTTTTTCTCTATTCTGATTGCTGGAAACCACATAAAAGCAAGTCACTATGGTGGAAATTAAGTCTTGGGAGAGGGTATTCAGTTGATGTATTGATTCCAAGTTGCTATTAAGGAAATAATTAAACCATGATTTTATTGGTGATTTTATTTGGCTGCTTTGTGTGAAGGACATTGATTTACATTAGTGGAAAGTTAATTAATAAAGTTCTATGCTGTTACATAATATGGGACTTAATCAAAAAAGGATAGATTTGCTAATCTAACTAGATAATAAAATTCATCTCAAAGAGCAACAACAAAATTCCTAATCAGTAAATAATTTATTTCAAGCTCATGTGTTCTAAAATGTCTGACGGTAGTTTGTGGTTCTTTTTTCTTTTTTATAAGTTCAACATTTAAATGTTTTTCTTCTTTTGCCTTACATTGTCATTGGAGCTCATGTTATGTTGCTTCTATTATCACAGGGGCTGGAAATATTTATTTTTAATATTCTGCTCTCAGAATAAGAAATGATATTCAGCACCAGGGTATGCATACTTACTTAGCATAAGAATGTGCTCTATTTTAAAAGCAATTGCATAAAAAGCAGCAGCACTGGAGCTAGAATAATTTATATTGGGAACTTGACTATATGATAAAACATTGAATGCTAAATTATTGCTATAATCCTGAGAGTAGGATATTGTCTTCTTATGTTTGCCTTTCCTTACCTCCTTCTGCCAAGGTCATATTATAGTTATATTTTGATGATTTTGAATTTCCAGCATCTTAACATATTTTCATTTTCCCTATTTTCAGGAAAGAAATTGTGCTATGTTACAAAATGTTATAATGCTAATGTCAGGGGGAGAAAAACTTCCCTTCTTTTTTTTTTTCTTAGCAGATTTTTATTTTTCAAGTGGAGGACAAAATAGTAAAGATGAATTATATCTTCCTGCCTTTTAAAAAAATAATGAAGAACATGTTTTATAGCTACAAGTTAGCATCTACACTTACCATTTCATTTTTAAAAACTTATTCAAAAGAAGATTTGGGGGAGGGAAGGACAGGATCTAAAATGTGAGTCATTTTATTCTCTAAATACTGAGTTAAGGAGTTCAGTGCAATTCCAATCTGCAAAGAAAAAAGTCACTGTTTCCAGAGAGATGATGTCATTTTCTTAAGATTCCTTTCTTTTCTTGTTTACTGACTTCCTCTGGTGAACTATTCCTTCTACTAGAGTATAGTGTCACCAGGCCCCAGGCAAGAAACCCAGCATACCTAGTTTCCCAGAACCCCTTGAGCTCTGACTGTCTCTGGAGACCCCATAGCAGTGACCACCACTTCTGTCAGCATATATCAATCCCATATGTGTTTGTGCTTCACATAAATGAAATCCTACATCACCTACCTGTCATTGACTTTGAAACTATACTCTCCCTTGGCCAGGGCCTAACGTGTGTGGGACAGCTCTTGCCTGGAACATCCCTTTGTTCACACTGAGATTATTAGCAAGGAGTTTGTCATTCTACTCACTTAAAGACAATCAAGAATGGGCAAAAAATTCTGAAAGTTTTAGATTTGAATGAAATTTGTAAACTAATTGCTTCGAGCTCTAAGGTCTTGTTATTCACAAAAGAGTTTTTAATAATGCATTTTGAAATCTAATTCCAGCAAAGACTGAGTAGTCCTATTCTTCCCTCTTAAAACTATAAAATACCTGACATAACACAACAAAAAACATAGAAAAAGTCTAAGAAGGAGAAAGAAGGCAAACTGCCTCGGAGCCTGGGACTTGAGAAAAGAAGAGGGTTGAGGTCCCTGTCTTTTCTTTTTGCCTCTCATACATCCTGGATACTACAGTATCTCCAATTGAACCAATAGGCACAGGCAAAAGAGAAAGAAAAGAAAAGAAAGAAAAGAAAAGAAAAGAAAGGAAATGAAAAGTAAAGAAAAAAACTCCAAGGAAAGCCTATTCCTATCAGCAACAAGACTGCAAAAGGATTGGCTTAACAGAACAGAAAACTTTTTTGACCATATATCTTCCAGACTTGAGGCCAACACCAACAGAACCCTTCTATGCCACATGGTTTCAGGAGAGCTGAGAAGGAAGCTGATCTTTCACCACACTCTCCCACCCACCTATGCAAGCTGCACTCTGAAATTCCACCACCATAGAAACAAGTGATGCTTTGATTCTTCCACCAGGGTAGTGTCAGTAGGATCCAGCTGTGAGCATCCTTCATCAAGGAGCAGGGAGATTTAATATAGTGACATACTCATCTCTCAACTCATTCCCATGCACTGTCAATAACACCAACTGTGTAGCTCAACTCGCTCACCAACTTAACATTATTAAAGGAAACAAGGTAGTGTAAGATAGGCACTCTGGTGCTCTACCTTTTAATCCCTGGTGTGTCAGTGTGCCCAGGGAGAAACAATGCTTCTCCCTCAATCTTGTCACACAAAAAGCAGTTTTAGTTCTCAGTTTCCACCCTTCCTGATATCATGAGGTCTAGCAGGAAGTTGAATGTATACCCCCACTAGGAGACATTGAACAAGCCAAGTAGGTGTTCACTTTTTCTGGGAAAGTAATGTAGCAGAGACCTAGGGAGAGGCTGAACTTTCATTGATTCATCTTCAACAAGACAGAGCTCCTTTTTTGCCATAGTGATGTCGATGGGGCCCAGTGTGAAGCTGAACACACTTATACATCATGTCCAAGAATTATAGAAATACGTCTCAACAGGAGACTGTTAAAAAAATAAATGATTAAATTGTCTAAGGTACATTCACTCATCATATCAAGAGCCAGGAAAATCACAGCTTGGATGAGAAAAGTAAATCTTATTCAATGTTGGATGATAACATTGAGTTAAATCAGATGTCAGAATGATCTAATGAGGAATCTAAAACAAATAAAATAAAATCACTTCAACAATAATTAAAAATTCTCTGGAAACAAATAAATAGAAAAATTTCAAAGAGAAGTTACCTATTTTATGAAAATAACAAAACGAAAAGTATGGAACTGAAAACTCCAATACACGGGATGAAATTTGATGGATGGGCTGAATAGTATAGCATCTGTGAACTTGAGGACAAATAGATAGAATTTATCTAATTTGGACAACAGAAAATAGAAAATAGGAACAAAAGAGAGAGAAAAAAAACCTCAGAGACTTGAGGTCCTGGAGACATGAACAAGAAAGTTTACATTCAGATACAAAATATCCTTAAGGGAAGAGCAGAATGGAGCTAGTGGCAAAAGCCTGTGAACACCTTCCAGTGATGATTACTAAAGCTTTGGACTTGAGGGTATCCATTTGAGGGGCATTTACTGCCCTGCTATTGGGCATTAACTAAAGCTCCCCTTATGACTGAAGACATAAAGTGACCTTAAAACAAGAAATACCCAAGATGTCTAGGATGATGTCAGAGAAATGTTCTAATGGGGTGGCAATGCCCAGGAGAGTTCCATAATACCATGGAAATGGTTTGTACAGGTTATCATTACTGACGGAATGCAAGGAGGTGATTGTCACAAGCAGGGAGCCTCTTTTCCCCTGGGACTGGTTCTGGAAAAGTGTGAGGAGCTCCTGGATTCTATTGTCACTTGAGTAGTTCCCTATGAAGATTCCTTGACTGACTAAAAAAGAGCTTCTTTTCCTGTGGACAACCATCCCAATGCAATGGACAACATCTTATTTGGAAAGCCACTTCTGGATTGAGGAAGGTAAAAACAGATCAGCCTGGTGTGCTAAATTGCATGCTGCTTTCCTATCAGTGGTGAAAGAATTGAACAGTGATAAAATATTCTATGTTTGGTTTTTTATTGGTGCATGGACAGTGGCCAATTGCCTGGCCACATAGTAGGTAGAAGAACAACTGAAACTAGGTCTATTGAAAGGATGTCTGCATAGAGCACATCCCTTTGGACATCACGGTGGGACTTTGAGCATGCATTAAAGTAGTGAGACAATCAGAAACCTTGGAAAGAAGCCCCTATGCACTCTAGCATTCCCTGCTGGTTGTTATCACTTCTCTTGCAAAGCAAAGAATGAATTAAGGAGTAAGCCCAGATCAGTTCAGACTAGTATGAGACAAGATTGTCACCAAATTTCACCTTTCACCAACGTTTTTCCTCATTATAATGTTAAATATCATGCCCAAAGGTGAGACTTAATATGAAAATAAAACATGATGAATGAAGAAGCATATTCTGTCAACTGTGCCTGCAAGCCCAATTCCCTGTATTTCCCTATCTCAACAGGGAAATTCAGGCTTGGATATCACTCCTTTTCCACTTCAGGCCTTTTAAAACTTTCCCTGGTTATTTTCTGGAAATCTGGTCTGATGCCCCTGTTCCAACCGGGCTTCCTTTAGCCTGAGCTGTTGCTCTAAAGCCTTACCTGTGGATTTTGAGTCCAGCTTCATTTCTACCATCACTGAGTCCAAGCATCTGAGTCCAGTAATAATAAGACATGGCAACGCTATCAAAAAACTCCCTTTCATGTTTGGAAGGTGGCAGGAATCAGCTATCAGATATCTCCATGGGCTTCCTTGAGAGGGCTACCTAGGTCAATGAAATGAGTGTATATTGGGGAACTGCAACAATGCAGAGGTGGAATGAATGTAGACATTCTTTTTGTACCCTCCGAGGCACACAATGCCAATAAGAACTGTTCTTTCTGCCAACAGATGGCAGAGACTTCCAGAAACTGCAGATGACTATGGTGGGAAGCCCCTGAACATGGCTGGCCAGTCAGATTAATACTGTCAACACTGCAGGGCTATGAATAAGTCCCAACAGGAACACTGACTCTGGTGTTTTTTGTTATGTTAAGGCGGTGATTTTTGGAAAACTCCTAGGTAACCTAAGGATGGCCATGGTTTGGTTGCCAGGGGAGCCAACTAAGTGATTAGAGGGTTGGAACTTTTAGTTCCATCCCCCAAATCTCCAGGAACAGAGAGGGACTGGAGATTGAGTTCAACCACCAAAGGTCAATATTTTAATAATTATGCTTGTGTAGTGACATCTCCATAAGAAACCAATGGACAGGGTTCAGAGAATGTCCTCATGGTTAACCACATGGAAATCTGGGGAGGGTGGCATGCTAAAAGTTATGGAAGCTCCATGTCTTTTTCCCACACCTTGCCCTATGTATCTTTTCCACCTGGATATTCTTGAGTTATATCTTTTTATGGTAAACCAGTAATCTAGTAAGTCATATGTTTCTCTGAATTCTGTGAGTCACTGTAGAAAATTAATCAAACCTAAGGAGCAGGTCATTGAAACCTCCGATCTACAGCCAGGTAGTCAGAAACACAACTGTCCACCTGGACTTTTGATTGATGTCTGAAGTGTGTGCGAGAGGCAGTTTTGTAAGACGGAGCCCTCAACATGTGGGATATGATACAATGTCCAGGTAGATGGTATCAGAATTGATTTGGATTGTAGGACATCCAGCTTATTCCAGATAATTGCATGGTTATGTGGGAACCTCCAATCCTGTATGCTAGAATTGGAATCGGAATCACTAATGTTCATAGTGGTATTTTTCATAATAGCCTAAAGGTAGAAGTAACCCAAATGTCCATCAATGAAAGAAAGGATAACAATATGGTGTCTGTCTATACAACAGAATATTATTCAAGTATAAAAAGAAATGATACATAATGATACAACATGAATGAACCTTGAAGATGTTATGCTGAGTCAAAGAAGCCAGACACAAAAGGTCACACACTATATGATCCATTTATATGCAATATTCAGAATAGGAATATATATGGAGACAGAAGATTAGGGATTCCCTAGGACTGGAAGTAGTGGGGGTGAGGAATAGTGACCAAAGAGTCTGGTGTTTCTCTGAGGTGATGAAATTGTAGAAGATGATAGTTGTATATATCTATAAATATACTAAAGCTACTGAATATATAGTTTATTAAATGGAGGAATTGTATGGTTTGTGAATTATATCTCAATAATGTTATTTTTTAAATACATAAAAATAGTTCAAATTGGATCTTGGACTTAAGTGTAAAATATAAAACTATGAAATGACTTGGGAAAAAATCAGCAATCTTTGAACCTGGGGCCAAGCTAAGAGTTCTTAGAATGGATACCAAAAATATAATCCATAAGTCATAAAAATGATAAATTAAACCTGGTCCAAATGAACTAACTACTTTTGCTATGAAAAAGACCCTGTGAAGAGGAAAGAAGTTAAGGTACAGGCTGGGAAAATTATTTGCCAACTATCAAGCAATGGACGTGCATCTAGGGGAAAAGAGCTCAAATTCGAATAGTAAAAATAAACAGACAATCCAATGAGAAAATAGGCAAAGTACAAACACAAGTCATTTCACTGAAGAAGATATATAGATGGCAAATAGAAGATAAAAGATGTTCGAGATCATTAGCCATGGGAAAATGCATATTATATCCACAGCACATTATACAGCAATTAGAAAAGCTAAAACAAAAAATAGTGACATTAAATATTAGGGAAGATTCAGAGTAAGCCTTTTCACGCACTAGTTATACAAATGTAAAATAGTCTGGTCATACGGAAAACCAATCTAGTTTTTTATGAACCTAAACATGCTCTTACCACACAGCCTAGCAATTGTCCTCTTGGGTATCTATCATAGGGAAATGAAATTTTAGGTTCAAATAAAATCCTATTTATAACAGTTTTACTCATAATTGCCAAAATCAGGGGTTGTGTGTGTGTGAGGGGGGAATGTCCTTCCATAGATGAATGATTTAACAAACAATGGTATGTCCATATCACTGAATATTAGTGAACATTGAACATTGAGTATTAAATATTAGAATACTCAGTAAACAACTCATAAAATACTCAATAAAAACTAATTTTTGAATATTAGAATATTTAGAAATGCAGTTTTAACCTTGTTGGTTGGCATAGTTCTTTTAAGTGATATGCATTATGGTTGAATTCCTACTAACTTGAATTAGTATTGATTTGGAATTCTGATTACTTTGTGGCAAATTTATAAACTTTACAGTAAGGTAATTTTTTCAAGAAGGGAAAGGTTAAAGATTAAAGTCACTGCAGTAGCTTTGAGAAATCATAGCTTAGTGTTTATAGTTAAACTAACTTCTATGTTCCTTGTCTTCCCCTTAGTGATATATGGAGGAAGAGTCATAATCATAATGAAATGAAAAACTGTTGACATAATTGAGATAGAGTGTTCTGCTTTGGCCAAAAGGAAGTATCAGAACTTGTTTTACCACTCAGTCCTACATAATTGAAAAATGGATGAAATAAATGAAACAATATTTTGCAGACAGGGGTCATTGTCAGCACAGGATCCTTTAAGTATTCACCCTGTGTTGTAGGGTCACGATCCAAACAGAGCCCTGGAATTTTGCTAACCTAAGGCCAGTGCTGGGAGAATAGGTAACTGGAAATTATATTTTCCAAAAGAAAAAAATCTTCTGGAACAGAAGAGAAGAAGAGGTAACTACAGAACACAAAAGCATCAGAATGCCCTGGTAAACTCTGGCTTGGTGCTGATCTGCCCATACATAAGAGGAAAATATCCCAGGTTATGAAAAGAGCTATCAGGAAAAAGCAGGCAGAAAACTTTATGGAGATCACATAAGACTAGAGATAATTTGTGTTCCTATGGTTATCAAGTAGAATTTTCAGAAGTTCATCACATGGAGACAAATTAAGCCTAAAGGGTGCTTGGGCCAAATCCTAAAACACTGAAAACAAGAATAAAACCCAAAACTATCCAAATGAATACAAGAATATCAAGGAACCAACAAGGTAAAATTCACAATATCTGGTATCAAAAAAAATTACTAGGCATACAAATGAGTCAGGAAAATAGAAGTCATAATTCAGAGGAAAAATGAGTCAATAGCATGAAAGCAAGAAATAAAAAAGATGATGGAAGCAGCAGACAAGAACACAAAAATATCTGTTATAAATATGAAGTATTTATATGTATCCAAGAAAATAGAGGAAAATATGACTGTGATGAGGGTAGAAAGAGAAGATGTAAAAGCTATTTAAATAGAGTTTCAAAGGAAGAAAAATATAATATCTGATTTGTATATATATTATATATATTTACTGAATTGGATTAAGAGCAGATTTAACAATACAGAAGAAAAGATTGTTCAGCGAACTTAAAGACATAGAAATACAAGCTATCCATAAAGAAAAGTGCAGTGAGAAAAAGATTAAAAAGACCAACAGATTCCTGGAGACTTGTAGGGCAGTGTCATACAGACTAGTGGGTGCTTAAGTTCCAAAACGAGGCACTCATTGTATATGTGTGATTCAAAAAGTTCCAAAAAGAGAAAGAAGGAGAATAAGGAACAGTAACATTATGGTAACTAATATAACCAAAGTTTTCAAAGTATAATAAAAAATTTAAATCTACATATTCGAGAATCTCAAAGAGATCAGATGATATAAATATAAAGAAAACCCCACAGGGCATATGATAATCAAATGGCAAAAATGTGAGGAATAAAGAAAAAAAAATAGCAGACAGAAAACAAGGACACAGTATGTGCACAAAGGACCAAATACACGCAGATTGCTTTTCAGAACTATGTGGAGGGATATCTTTAAAGTACTTAGATGGGGCCAGGGAACCCATAAGTTTAGAATTCTTTACCAGCAAAAATCACTTTGAACACCAAAGGTGAAATAAAGACTTTTGGGAATATCAAAATGTGAGAAATTTCATTGCCAGCAGACCTACCTTGTAAGAAATATTGAAGTTTATCATGAAGAAGAAAAATGATGACAGATATAAATTTAGACCTACAAGAAAGATCAAAACGCACTGCAAATGATAAATGGAAATGATACGTGGAAATATGTAAAGATGTGTTATTATTGTTCAGTATCTTTAACAGATAATTGATCTGTTAAAAATTTAAACTAACAATATATTTGTATCCATAAAATAATAGATTTATGCAATAAAATATGTCATTGCTATACATTCATATGAATACTTTTATAGCACATGCAAAAGCAGAATGTAAGCCATTAACACAATAAGAACAAAGAAGTCTACTACGCACAAAAGTATTTATTATTTGTAAGTAGATTGCGATAATTAAAGATGTCTCTTGCAAACTCTAAAGTTACCAATGATATGTAGCTAATAATCCAATAGTGGATCTGAAATTTAAATATTAAAAAGCAAACAAATATAAAATCTTCAAATAACACCAGGAAAGAGAAAGGAATAAAAATGATTAAGAAAAACAGAGTGACAATATCAATGTTAGACAGTATAGACTTTATAGAAAGATTCAGGAAGTCCGAAAAGCACTATTACTTAAGAAGAAATAACAATCCTAAATATGTATTCAACTAATAACAGATTTTTAAAATACAGAAACCAATAATTAAATAAAAAGAAAAAGGAAAGACAAAGAAAGAAAGAAAGAAAGAAAGAAAGAAAGAAAGAAAGAAAGAAAGAAAGAAAGAAAGAAAGAAAGAAGGAAGGAAGGAAAGAAAGAAGGAAGTAAAGAGGGAGGGAGAGAAGGAAAGAGAGGGGGAAGGAAGAAAAAAGAAGAAAGGAAGGAAGGAAGGAAGGAAGGAAGGAAGGAAGGAAGGAAGGAAGGAAGGAAGGAAGGAAAGGAGGGAGGGAGGAAGGGGGAAAGAAAGAGACAGAAATCTTTCATTATAGCTGGGAAACTCAACTTTCCTAGCTGAGTAATTGACACAACAAACAAAATTAGTAAGGCTATAAAAAAATTAAACATTACTAACAACGAATTAGACCTAACTGATATTATAGAAAGCTCCACCATATACTTTCAAGGATATATGGAAACTTCATTAAGATAGACTATAGTCATACCATAAAACAAAACACAATAAATTTTAAACATAGACATCAAAAAATATTAGTAAATCAAGTCCAACAAAGTATAAAAGGAATCAAATAGCAAGGCAAAGTGGGATAAATCCAATTATACAATGGTTCAATATTTGAAAATCATATAATGTGACCTATCATATTCACATGATCATATTAACATATCCAGAAAAAGCTTTTGACAAAATCTTCTGACCCTCAGAAAGATTAAGTCAATGAGATATTATATCAAAATTATAAAACTCCTGGAAGATAATGTAGGAGAAAATCTAGATGACCTTTTCTACTTTTTATATACAACACCAAAGGCATGATCCTTAGAAGAAATAACGGAAAAGTTGGACTTTTTTAAATAAAATAATTCTGCACTTCCAAAAAAAAAAAAAAAACATATAAAGAGAATTATAAGTCACAGACTTGAAGAAAGTATTTTCAAAAGACATATCTGGTAAAGGACTATTATAAAAAACATACAAATAATTCTTTAAACTCAACAAAAAATTGCTCTCAAAATGAGCAAAAAATTTTAAAGCAACCTCACAAAAGAAGACTTACAGATGGTAAATAAGCATATGAAAAAAGGTACAGATGGCTAACAGATATATGAAAGGATGTTCAATATCACTAAGCATAAGGGAAAACAAACAAGATATCACCTCAGACCTGTTAGGTAGCTATTATCAGAAAGATAAGATGGGGTGCCTGGTGGCTCAGTTGGTTACGCATCAGACTTCAGCTCAGGTCATGATCTCGGGGCTCCTGAGTTCAAGCCCTGCTCAGAGCCTGGAGCCTGCTTTGGATTGTGTGTCTCCTTCTCTCCCTGACTCTCCCCCACTTGCGCTCTGTCTCACTCTCTCTCAAAAATAAATAAACATTACAAAAGTAAAAAAAAAAAAAAGATGAGAAATAACAAGTGTTGGTTAGGATGTGGAGGAAAGGAAACCTTCATACACTCTTGGAGGAATGTAAATTGGTATAGTCACTGTGGAAAATAGTACAGAGGCTTTTCAAATAATTAAAAATAAACTATCATATGATCCAGCAATTCTATTTCTGGACATTTACCTAAAAAAATGAAAACACGAATTCAAAAAGATATATGTACCCTTATGTTTATTGCCATGTTGGTTTCAATAACCAAGATATGAAACCAACCTAAATGTCCAAAGAGGAATGAGTGCATAAAGAAGATGTGGAATGAGTGGATAAAGAATTTGTAAGAAAAAAAAGTGGATAGAGAGGATCAAAATATATAAATTTCCACTTATAAAATAATTAAGTCATATACATAATGGTGTATTTCATCTTTGAAATTTGCCAAGACAGTAAAACTAAAAAGTCCTACATCATAAGGACAACAAAAAATTGTAACTATGTATAGTGATAGATATTAACTAGACTTACTGTTGTGATCATTTTGCAATATATATACAAATACCAAGTCATTATGTGTACACTGAAACTAATAGAATGTTATAGGCCAATTATACTTCAACTTATTTTTATTTATTTAAAAAATTTTTTTAATGTTTATTTTTGAGAGAGAGACAGCATGAGCAGGGGAGGGTGAGAGAAAGAGAGGGAGACACAGGATTGAAACAGGCTCCAGGCTCTGAGCTAGCTGTCAGCACAGAGCCTGACGTGGGTCTCGAACCCGTAAACCGTGAGATCACGACCTGAGCCGAAGTCGGACGCTTAACCGACTGAGCCACCCCAGGCGCCTCTCAACTTATTTTTTAAAATGCATGTTTTTATTTGCCATGGACCATGATAAAATTACAAAAAAAAAAAAAAAAAACTTTCTTTAAAGAAGTCTAACCCCACTGTCTTCTAAGATGGTAACCACTAGCCAGCCAAATACAGCTATTTAAATTATAATTAATCAAAATTTAATAAAATATAAAGTCAATCCATAAATAACATTAACTGTAGTTTAAGTACTCAATAGCTATAACTGGTTAAAGGTTGTTATTTTGAACAGTGCAGTTATAGAATATTTATGCCATTGAAGAAAATTCTATTGGATACTGTTGGTCTAAAGTCATAGTGCTAAGTACATGTTAATAAGACTGATTTTGTTTCTAGTTTATTTTTGTTAATTTTTCCTTGCTACATGGTATAAAATAAGAAATATAGTTAACAGCTAAGTGAATATTTAATAATTTAGACAAAATATTGTATATCTCAAATCAAATGACTGACTTACAGATTTTAATAGACTGTGCTACATGTACAAGTATTGTGTCATTGTTTAGAAAGGATATAATTCATTTTAAACATATATAATAACTAACCAATAATTATTCTAATTTATTTAATACTAATCTCAGTGTTGGGATATTATGTTGGTGATTTAATCCATGGGGATATATTAAGGTTGATTGAGGAAAAGAGCAAAGGAATTTAACCTTCTAATAATGAGAGCAGAACAGGTACTTATATCATTCCCCTCTGTAATATCATGTTTTATGAAAAAAATCTATGTCTTTGACTTGTGGAGTTTTCTTCAGAAGAGAACGATGATTCCCTTTAGGAATTTCTCTTCATCTGTGTTTCCATTTGAGTTTAATTAATTCACTTTTTGAGAAAACTCAAGGTAGAAAATAGAGAAAACTACACAGTAAAATATGAAATATTGGAACCTGAATTCATAATCTGAAATATTTAAATTTGCTTACATTTTTACATCACAGAAATAATGTCATTGGCCTGTTTTATAATGTACATAATTACTACTTAATATTTTATATTTTTATGTGAACAGATCTATTTCAGAAGACTGTACAACATATATTCTAAATATTCACATAGTCCTATTGTCTTCAGTTATTTCCATTTGAAAATATCCTTTTCAATTTAAAGTCTTAGTGAAAGCAAGACAAAATGTTCATTCCTTGAAGTGAAATAAAGTATAATAAGATGACATTGATTAATTTTCACTTTACATATAACATAAAAGATTTTCACAAATTTTTGGAAGTTTTAATCTGTCTTTGTAATTTATGAATAAGTTATTTCTAGAATATGTCTTGTTTGTAATCAGAATTCTTATCAATGTTCCTGTCATTTAGAAGGTATTAAGAGCATAATCTCTAGACATTTAACAAATGAATTATCTCAGGGCATATACATGAGTTTAATCAAGAAAACAATGCTTAACTATTGGTACCTGGAAATATAACCATATATAAAACGAGGAAGTGTCCTCATATTCACTTAGGAGAATAACTTCACCTTTGGTGATTATAGGTATAAAATGAACAACTCTAAGAATAGAAATGGGGTCAGGAAGGAATATTATTTCCTTATTAGGGAGTATATAAATACCTATATGACCCAAAGAAACTAATTATATGATTGGGAATATAATAGTAGGCAGAATTTCAGCTCCATTATTTCTGCCACCTGGTGGTCCTGATGATGAGTGATGTTGAGCAACTTCTCATGTGTCTATTAGCCATCTTGATGTCTTCTTTGAAAAAGTGTCTATTCATGGCCTTTGCCCATTTATTCACAGGATTTTTTTTTTGGGGGGGGGTGTTGAGTTTGATAAATTCTTTATGGACTTTGGATACTAAGCATTTATTAGATACGTCATTTGAAAATATCTTCTTCCATGCAGTCAGTTGCCTTTTAGTTTTGTTGACTGTTTCCTTTTCTGTGCAGAAGACTTACTTGATGAGGTTCCAAAACTTTATTTTTGTTTCAAAAATCATTAACATTCTTCACAGAGCTAGAATAAATAACCCTAAAATTTGTATGGAACCAGAAAAGACCTTGAATAGCCAAAGTAACACTGAAAAAGAAAACCAAAGCCAGAGGCATCACAATTCTGTACTTTAAGCTATATTGTAGAGCTGTAATCATCAAGACTGTGTGGTATTCAATGGAACAAAGATGGTCTCTTCAGCAAGCGGTGCTAGGTAGACTAGACAGCGACATGTAGAAGAATGAAACTGGACCACTTTATTATACCGTACACAAAGATAAATTCAAAATGGAGAAAGACCTAAATGTGAGACAGGAAATCATCAAAATCTTAGAAGAGAAATCAGGCAGCAACCTCTTTAACCTTGGCCACAGCAACTTCTTACTAGAGATGTCTTCAGAGGCAAGGGAAATAAATATTGTTTTCCTTTTAAAATTAAGATCAAGTTAAGACTGCTCTCAACACTTTTATTTAAATTCTATTGTATTGGGGCTGGGGGTTAATAAGTGATACAAGGCAAAAAAAATTTAAAGACATATAGTTTGAAAAGGAATATAGGAAATCTCCTTTATTCACAAACAGAATACTCATCTAATCAGATAGCATTAAGATATCTACATAAAAGCCATAGAAATAATAAATGAGAGAGGTGCCTAGGTGGCTCAATCAGTTTAGCATCCGATTTCAGCTCAGGTCATGATCTCACGGTTCGTGGGTTCGAGACCCGCATCGGGCTCTGTGCTGACAGCTAGCTCAGAGCCTGGAGCCTGTTTCAGATTCTGTATCTCCCTCTCTCTCTGCCTCTTCCCTGTTCATGCTGTCTCTCTCTCTCAGAAATAAAGAAAACATAAAAAAAAACTTAAAAAAGGAAATAATAAGTGAGATAGCAAGGTCACAGATTAATTAAAAATGTAGCATAGATCTAAGCATGAGTCCCAAACTATAAAGCTTCTAGGAAAAATAAATAGGAAGAACTATCTGTGGTCCTGGGTTAATCAAGATTCCCTGGGTAACATGCAAGAAGAATGAACAACAAAATTTAAAAAAAATATCAATTTGATCTCCAGATTAAAATCTTTTATCCTCAAAAGACACTCTAAGTAAACAGCAAGGAAAAATATTTACAAAATATATATCTGATAAAAATATCCAGAAGGTAAAAAAAATTTCTTACAACACGATGATAATATAAACAACCTGATTCTTTGTAATCGACAAAAGATTTCAATAGAATACATCAATCAAACAAATACAGGAAGGCTTTGATTTACAAAAATCCAATTTACATGATTGCCATTACCATAGTTCACTTTAATAATAGCAATCCTCTAGCAACATTGTTTGAATTTCAGCTACCATGGTTTATTAAATGTAAGTAATCACATAAAGTACCGTTTTGCTGCTAGCTGTTCAGCCCCAGATTCACTGCATCAACGACAGATGTGTATCATTAGCAGTGGCCAAACACATCACTTTTTTCCATGCCCGTCAGTGATTGACAACTGAGCATTTGTTATTCAATGCACTCACAGACAGCAAAGTGTGGCAGTGTTGTCTCTTTGTCTTCCAGTGGCAATCTGCCATGATACTTTGCAATGACATAACCAAAATCAGCAAATGGTCAAAGAGGAAAATGTAGCAAAAAATGAAAAGTGATATGCTGGAAATGAAATTTGACTCAAATGTGAATAGAAGAAACAGGAACTCTGCGAGCATTGACAGCACTGTTTGAGACTGCAGCTAGGCCGCCAGAGGAAGTAGTGAAATCCAACTTTGACATGAATGCAGAAAGTGATTATGATATAAAGATGAAGTTGTTCCAGATGAGGCAAACTCAGCATAAAATTTCACATTTCCAGACTCTCAGAGATATTTCATGGCATTGAAAGGACAAAGGATAAAATACTGGAAGCTGATCCAAAGTTAGGAAGGATTCTAAAAAATTTGCCAAGGCACAGAAAAGATACTCATTTTGTATTGCATGTTATACATACAGGGAGAGAAGGAAGGGAATATTGTTTAAGCAACTCTTGAGCAGTTAAAGAGTAGTGGACATATTTGTGGTCATTTTTAATAAAAAGATGAAATATTTTAATTATTGTTGTTTTCAATGTATTAGATTATACTTCTCAGTGTTTCCAATATAGTGTATTAAATATTAGTTTTGCTATTTTTTCATCTTTTATACACTTAAAACTAGCAATGAAAGATTTTTGATATTTTGTGAAATAAATTAAAAGTCATGCTGGAATACTACATGGCAATGAGAAACAATGAAATCTGGCCATGTGTGGCAACATGGATGGACCTTGAGGGTGTTATGCTGAGCGAAATAAGTCAGGCAGAGAAGGACAAATATCATATGTTTGCACACATAGGAGGATTAGGAGGAACTTAACTGAGGACCATGGGGGAGATGAAGGGGGGAAATGGTGGGGGAAAGGGAGAGAGGCAAACCATGAGAGACTCTTGAATGCTGAGAACAAACTGAGGACTGATGGACGTGGGGAGGAGGGGGGAGATGGGCATGGAGGATGGCACTTGTGGGGATGGCACTGGGTGTTATATGGAAACCAACGTGACAATAAACTATTTGTAAGAAAAAAAAAGAAATTAGAAGTCATGAAATCATCATAATTTTTCCCACTTACTATTATGGTCCTTTTGCATAATTTCAGCTTATACAATCCTTTTCAGGAAGGACTCAAATCCACACGAAGTTTATAATCCTGAATTTCCATGCAAAATGAGAACTACTTGCATGCAAATGATAAACAAGAAATTTACAGATGGAATTCTTAATCTAGTTTGATGAGAAATGTTGGCCATTGCTTTAAGAAGCACTTTAATAACTTTAAGAAGCTCGAGTTTCTTAAAATGTTACTTGTACATTTTCCATATAACCTATCAATTTAAATAGACATTTAACCCATTAAGTTTAAATAGATGTATAACTAAGAGAAATCAAATGATATTTTCACATAAAGTTTTTTACATGAGTGTTCATAGTAGCTTTAGTGACAATAGTCACAAAACTGGGAAATACATAACTGGGGAAACCCATATATGGGTAGTTTGTGTTCAGCAGTGGTGAAAAGATAAACAAATGTGAAACATCCAGGCAATGGGATACTACTCAGCAATAAGAAGGCATGAGCTATAATAGACACAACCATATGGGTGATTCTCAAAAGCATGAGGTTACATGAAAAAAAGCCAGACACAAACAAGATGACACATTTATGATTATACTTACATAAAATTTTAGAAAAAGCAAAACAGTAAACAACAGAAAGCAGAACACTGGTTCCCAGGGGGCAGTGACAGAGGGAGAAGACTGACTGCAAAGGCAAGCAAGGGAGCTGCTTTCAAGGATAGGAATAGTCTATATCATAATTTTATGCAGGTGTGATTTTTCAAAACTCACTGAATTATGCACTTAAAAGTGATTGGATTTTACTATATGTAAATAATACATCAATAAAACTCATTTTTAAGTAGAGCTAATCATAATAAAATATGTATTTTCAAACTTTCTCAATGGATTTTAAAAATGTATTTACATTTAAAAATATAGAGGCACCTGGGTGGCTCAGTCGGTTAAGCGTCTGACTTTGGCTCAGGTCATGATCTCACAGTTCGTGGGTTCGAGCCCCATATCTGGCTCTGTGCTGACAGCTAGCTCAGAGCCTTTAGCCTGTTTCAGATTCTGTGTCTCCCTCTCTCTCTGACCCTCCCCTGCTCATGCTGTCTCTCACTCTCTCGTAAATAAATTTAAAAAAATAAAAAAAAATTTAAAAATAAAAATATAAATATTATTGGATATATTTTTATATTTGTATTTTGTATTTTATATATTTTTACTTTAACACTTTTTTAAATGAATGAAAGAACTATGATGACGAAAAGCATAGGGCTCCCATGAATCTCCTAAAAAATAAAGAATTTTTTATTTGCATCTTTAAAATTTTTTTAAGTTTATTATTTTTGCGGGAGAGAGAGAGAGACATAATTGGAAGCAGGCTGCAGGCTCTGAGCTACTAGTACAGACCCCAACGAGGGGCTCAAACCCACAGACCAAGAGACCATGACCTGAGCTGAAGTTGGTGGCTTAACCAACTGGGCCACCCAGGTGCCCTATTTGCATCTTTACAAGTAGTTGGCTATTAAAATTTTCATGATAAGTAAAATATTATCAACTATTACACATGCAAATTCTTAACAATGTTTCATGATGTGTATCTATAAATAAGAGAGAAAGTGAGTCAGTTCTCACAATAACTACATAATCTTCTAGAATATTTTTGCATATAGCAGTAAATGTACAATGGAAGTGACTTTGAAGATCACTGCGACCATCATACAATTTTCCCAAACAAGTGTATTCTATTAGAATTCTGTGAATCATTCAAGACATGAGTAATGGAACCTTGAGGAAGAACGATCAATAAGACACTGGGTTTAATTGATGAAACACAGTATTTAGTGTTTACAGATGGGACAGTGAATAAACAAAGAGAAGGAACCATAAAATCACAGATAAAAACTCATTCAATTTTTAACAGAAGGCTTGAAATAAAAGGGAGTAGAAAACTACAAGAAAGAATTCATATTATTGATTGGTAATATAAAAAGCTGAACAGAAATATAATGGGTGAAAGGCCAAGTTAAATCCTGACTCTGTTTGAGCTTAGTTAAGTTTTTTAAACTGCCTGAATTTCAATTCTATCAAATATAAGTAAAATGGTGATTGAGGTAGTTCATGGCTCACATGAGGATTAGATGAGATAATACACCTCAGATGTCTACAGTGCTTAGCAAATATAAACACTCAATAAATCTTAACATTAATATTATCATAATTTGTACTTTTTACAAATTTTTTAATGTTTTATTTATTTCTGAGAGAGAGAGAGAGAGAGAGACAGCCTGAGCAGGGGAGGGCCAGAGAGAGAGGGAGATACAGAATCTGAAGAAGGCTACAGGCTCTGAGCTAGGTGTCAGCACAGAGCCCGACGTGGGGCTCGAACCAACAAACCGTGAGATCATGACCTGAGCCGAAGTCGGACACTTAACCGACTGAGCCACCCAGGCACCCCCATAATTTGTACTCTTGATCCCCTTCACATAATGCCATAATAAGGGTGGTAATTTTGGTATATAAAAGAAATGTATAATTTCTTGGACACATAGCCACATACACATAATGAGTGCAATCAAATTTAAGCAATAAATCTTTCTTATATACACACATGCTTCATACTCATGGTCTAACACTAAATCATAGCTATTTGGTACAACAAAATAAGTTTCTATCAGTCTCTGTGATGGAGGAAGTTCGAGGCCAGGTAAAGAAAGGGAAAAGAACAAACCTGTTGAGCTTTTTCTATACGTCAAGTCTTAGACATTTCTGGTCTTCAGGAAGTAGATATCTCTTGACGTTTAAGATATTCTGAGGATTCTGTCTTGGGGCACACTTCGCCAACCAGGATCTGTGCAAATATCAGCAACTTATCTTAAGAAAAACTTCGCTCTCTTTGTATAAAACAATTAACCTTGCTTTAAATACCTGGGGCGACGACAAAGACAAAGTAAACATACTTCCAAGTTTTATACTACTAGAATTCAACACAGTTATAGATATCACAAGAAAATGTAGAGAGAGAGCAATAGTCCTGACATTATGTAATAAAATTCATAGGAAATCAAGATAATTTCTTATGAGCATTTTTTAAAAAACATCAAAACAAAACAAACAAAAAAGAGGAAATCATAAAATTTCAGAAATTAAAGACTGTCAACATGTAAGAAGCATTTTCTAAGAATGTCTTCTTCATTCAACTATAAGTTTCCCTTGGTATGTTTAAGTCAATTCTCTCTGATTCTCTTTCTTCCATATTCTAAATGTGTACATTCTTCTCTATTCAAAACGGCATTTTTTAATTTTCTCTTTACAATATCTTAGAGCTCTTATTAGTGAAAACTGAGATATTTCTAAGTTATTGCCAAGTAGGTATTTTAAAGGAGATATTCATGAAAGCCTGTGTCTTCCGAAAAAGAAAAATTATATATGTATTTATGACTCAAAAGGAGTCTGCCATTTGCAGAAAAAAAGTATCTCTTTAACTTAAGGGGAAAAAATTTATTAGAAAGCTTATTCATTGTACTGTCCCTTTGATAAGATATGATAGAATTATCTTCTCTGGCAATACTAATGAAATGATAAGACTTAACATTTCTCATGAAGTCTTCATATGATTTCTTAGCTTTTTCCTTTATCTTTTACTGGACTTGCTTCCATTTAGAAACCAAACTGTATTTTTCATTTTATTTTTGAACTTTCAGATATTTGGTTGACGTTTCAAAGTACTTGCCCTAAAAAATTATACAAAATTTATATGTGTCATTTTTATAATCCACTACCAGAAGGATATCTAGATGATATAGGTAGCTATACATATGTGTATATATGTATATATAGAGGCACATACTTACAGAGAAGAAGACAGAAATTTAATATATCAGGATACCATATTCATTTAATTAAGATATCTCTTTCATAATTTTCTAGTACTTTTTCTGAAATACATTAATTTTTAATACCCTTGGCCATCAATCTTTGTATAGGTCCCTTTCTATATTAGATTGAACTGCCTTGGATGTTAAATTTCAGTACTAAATATATTTAGTTATCTTAGCCAAAATAAAAGTCTTCTGTGAACCCGCTGTCAGTAGGACATTTACTGAGCAATAAGAGATGTGTTGTTTTTCATACATAAGGTTGGAAAATGGGAAGACATGAAATAAAACAAAGACCTGAAGAGTTACTAATTGGAACAATGATGTGTGTCTATGAGAGGTTATCTGGAATGTAGCAAAGCTTGTTATAAGTGTAGTAACATCAGAAAGATGTCAGGTTAAGGCTAAACGCAGGAACTGCAAGAGAGAACATACAGACCATCTTTGGCTGGAGCAAATAACTGTAGGGAATCTTTATTCAGAGCAATAGTAGCTTTGCCATGAGTACAACATAGCAGGGAGTGCTCAATTTCAGAAATTCCAAACACAAGGAACAAAGACTACAAATAAATAGGCATTTAGGAAGACAGTCCATAGGATGCAAGGATGGTGGTACATATCCCATTATGGGTAAATGAAAGAAAAGTCTACATTAAGAAAAATGGACTAAGCACTAAAAAGAACATACCAAAAGCCTAAGAGACAAACAAAAGGATAAATTTAATAATGCCACATACAAACAGTAACTATAGTGGGTGATTTAAAAAAGCATCTTTACCAAAAGTATAATATACCTTGTGACAAACTACATGTGAACAGTCCTCCTGATCTTGTTTAATTTGGTATATTCCAGGAGATGAGGAGCTGAAAAAGTCATGTGATCGTTTATTCAATGTTGACTTGTTCGATCGTAAGAGAAGTAATTGCAAATATTTTCTCACATTCTCTGAGTTTTCACTTTCTGGATAGTGTTTTTGAAGCACAATTTTTTTTAATTTTGGTGAGGTTTAATTTATTCTCTCATTTTTCTATTCTTTAATTTATTTATACTGTCTTTATAATTTCCTTGTTTAGGGATTTTGCTGAGCTAGTTCTGCAAAGTTTGTATTCTTTGTTTTTTGTGACCACTGCAACTCTGTTTGGTTAGATTAGTAATAATTTACTGAATGAACAGAGACTTCCTTAAATTTAAGGAATCAATAATCTTCTCCTTTCAATTTTTTGCTGAGAGACCTGTGTGTTGGGGCATGTGGGTGGCGTTCAGATAGGCAATCTACAATTCTGCCTCACCTTCACTTCCTGCTTTAACAAAGACTCAATCAGAGGTGAAAGCATAGGTTTTTCTTAAGTCTTTTTTTGAGGATGTGCACAGCCTTGTGTATGGGTATGACATCATAGATTTCAAGGAATATGCCTGAGCTTTTAACAGTACTTCCTGTTGGCATCTAATTCCCCAATTTTTCCTTTAAAAATTTCAGTTAGCTTGGAGTTTGTCCCAACTGTCATCATCTCCTCAGGTGGTCCCAATATTGAACAATTGCCGATGATTCTTTTAGTTCAACACCTCTGAGGAAAAGGCCATTATCACTAAATGAACTCTGAGTCAAATCAGATAAAGACAAGTCTTTGACTTTTTGAGAAACTCCCATACACTTTTCCACAGTGGCTGCCCCAGTTTTCATTCCCACTAATAGTGTAAGAGGGGTCCTCTTTCTCTACACCTCGCCACAACCTTGTTTCATGTTGTTAATTTTATCTATTCTGACAGGTGTGAGGTGATATCTCATTGTGGTTTTGATTTGTATCTCCCTGATGATGAGTGATGTTAAGCATCTTTTTATGTCTCTATTGGCCATATGTATCTCTTCTTTGTAAAAATGTCTTTTCATACCCTCTGTCCGTTTTTCAACTGGCTTATTTTTGGGGGGTGTTGAATTTTGTGATTTCTAGATTTTGAATACTAACCTTTTATCAAGTATGCCATTTGCAAATATCTTCTCCCATTCCGTAAGCTGTTACGATCCAGCAATTGCACTACTAGGTATTTACCCAAAGGATATAAAAATACTGATTCAAAGGGATACATGCACCTGAGTGTTTATAGCAGCATTATCAACAATAGTCAAATTATGGAAAGAGCTCAAATGTCCATTGACTGCTGAATGGATAAGGAAGATATGGTATATAAATACAATGGAATATTGTTCAGCCATAAAAAAGAATGAAATCTTGCCATTTTCAACAATGTGGATGGAGCTAGAGAGTTTTATGCTAAGGGAAATCAATCAATCAGACCATAAACCATATGATTTCTCTCATATATGCAATTTAAGAAACAAAACAGATGAACATAGGGGAGAAAAAAAGAGAGGCAAACCAAGAAATGGATTCAGAACTATAGAGAACAAACCGAGAGTTGTTGTAGGGAGTTGGGTGGGGAGATGGATTAAATGGGTGAGGGGTATTAAGGAGGGAATTTACAGTGATGAACACTGGGTGTTTAAGTGATGAAACACTAAAATCTAGACCTGAAACTGATATTATACTGTATGTTACCTAACTGGAATTTAAATAATAACTTGAAAAAAAAGACAAGCCTTTGCGAGTGATATTTTTCTAGGGAAATTACAGAAAGGTCAAAAAATGATAATTCTCTGAAAATGGGGCTTTGAGAGAGCTCCCATTTATACTGAGATTTCCAATGGCCACTAGGCCACTGGTTTGCTGTAAGAGCAATGTTGACTTTTAAGGATACCAAGGAGCTGGAGAGAGTGGTTGAGTATAGGGCAATTTAAACTGTGATAAAACTCACTGTTATTACTGTGATTTAGCTATTTTGAAATAAATACTCCAAGAATAATTTTAAACCATTGGTTAATTATCAGAGTTCTGAAAAAGTTGATTGACAATTTTTGCCAGAGTTCTCTCTTCTTTTGTGAAGAATAGGGTTTTTGGAAATTCATAATCTATTCTTCCCAGTGATATCATACAGAATTTTTTCTGTAATTTTGGGTAGGCTAAGATTAATTAAATAGGACACAGGAAATATTACACAGAAAAGAAAAAAATTGACAGAGTAAATATGACCAGTATTTACATATTTTGCTCATTCATACCATACCTAAGAAAATAATAATCATGTCACATGCTTGAAAATAAGATTACTAGATAAATAATTATAATGGTGATTTATCACCTATCATATATAAGCAAAACAAAGAACCATATAACAAAAACTGAAAAACAGTAAGCTCTTCCTCACAGTGTCAATTAAAATAAAAAGAATGGTGGAGGAAAAAGATTATCAATGTGTCTTAAAATTAATAGCTAAAAATTTAATGTGTAATTGGATATTTGCTTTTTGAAAACTATCTCTGCAAATTACCACCAGAGAAACATTACCTTAAAGGAAAAATAAGTCACTTTACTGTAAAGAAACCTGGCAAATATCATCTTAACTGACACTATGTGTCTCCTAATAGAATGTTCTGAGAAGGATGTAATATCACTTTGATGCTATTCCTGCCAAAAGTGCAGAATCTAAACATGAGGAAAGATCAGACAAATTCAAATTTCAGTACAGTGTAAAAAATAATTGGTCTCTACTCTTACAAAATATCAAGGTCAGGAAAGATGTGGAAAGGCTGAGAAGCTATTCCAAATTAAAAGGGTCTAAAGAGGCATCACAAATAATTGCAATGTATGATCCTGCATTTGATCTTAGACTAAGAAAATAATAACTATGAAAGACATTTTGGGGACAATTGAAAAAATGCAAATGGAGGCAATGTATGAGATCATTATATATTCATATTTCTTTAGTTTGTTGACTTAGCCACCTATATCATCATTAGATAAAGGAACACAGTCATTCTTAGGAAATAATTATTGAACTATTTTAGGAGTAATGGGGCATAATGTTTCCAAAAAGTAAATTAAAAATCATATCTATATATTCATTTATGTAGATGTATACATGTAACTCAATAGATAGACAGGTAGATGATGATGATAGATAGATAGATAGATAGATAGATAGATAGATAGATAGATAGATAGAGAATTTTATATTATAAGTGGGGCAAAATGTAAACACTTGGTAAATATGGATGAAAAGATTAGCAGATTCTTTATTTTATTCTAGCAACTCTCCTATGTTTGAACTTATATCATAAAAACTGTTGCAAAAAATAAAGGACTATAATTAAAAGCTAAAAATCAAAATACAGTGGTTACAGTTTAGTCTTTCCTCATTTCATTTATGCTTAGCATTTGATAGTTAGTTGACCATTCTCATCCTTGAAACTTTCTTCACTTGGCTTTTATGAATTCATCCAGTTTTCTTATTTCTTTGAGTTGCTGCTTTGTCTACTTCATCATTTTTTTTTTTTTTATCATTCCAGCATCTAAGATTAGATATTCCCCTGGACCTATTTTCTTTCCTATCCACACTCATTCCCTACATGATCTCATCCAGTCTCATGGATCTATGTTATGATAGCTTTCAAATTCACATCTCTGGGCCCCTTTTCCAAACTCCACACCCATGTATCCACTGACCACTCAACATCTTATGTGAATGCTCAAAAGTCATCTCAAACTAACATGTCCTCAGCTGAGCTTCTGATATTTCACCTTTCTTGTACCACCCCAATATTTAAAATGCTCTTTTTTGTCTCCATTAATTGCAAATCTTCTCAGTTGTTTAGGACTAAACCTTTAGTTCATAGTTGATTCTTTAAAAATTTTGTTTTTTACTTTCATGTCACATCACAAAATCCTGTTGGTTATGACGTCAAATAGATCCAGAACCTTATTAGTTTCTATCATTTCCACTACTACTGTCATCATTCAAGCTACCACCATACTTGCCTAAACTATTTAAACAGTTTTGTTTTTTTTTTAAATTTCGTATCCTTGCTTCTGACCTTATTCTTATCATAGCAGCTAGGGTGATCCTGTTAAAATATGTCATGTAAGTCACTGCTCTGCTTAATGTCACCCCATTCCACCCAGTAAGCAAATGAAACCCCCTACTATGACCTGCAAAGCTCTACATGATCTCTCTGTGATCTCAACTCCTATTTACCTCCTCATTCATTCCACTCTAGTCAGATTAACCAGCTATTTCTAGAACATATGATCATACCGCTATTCATAGCCTGTGCACCAGAACAACCTTCCCTCAGACACATACACTGCTCACTTCACACTGTCCCTGGTGCTTACTCAGAGATACCATAAGTGAGGCTTCCCCTGATCACTGTACCTAAAATGTCAATGCTTCACACCCCTCTCAGTACTTTCTAGACCTCTTCCCTGTCTTATTTATTTTCCTTAGAATCATGTAAAATGTGTGTGTGTGTAGTTCTCTTGTCTTGTCTGAATCTCCCACCATAACTACTCAAGGTGGGGATCTTTATGTGTTTTTTCATGGCTGCTTCTCAACACATAATAAACATTAGATATTTGTTGAAGAAATGAATAAAATGTTCAAATTCATATTTACCTTTAAATTCATGAACCTAGACGTTGTAACAGACTTAACCTCAAGATTCTTATCTCCTCGAGTTATCTGATTAATAAGCAGAGCAAGACCTATATCCTTCATGAACCTTCCAACAATGACATTTCAAAATAATCCAACAGCTAGTTTGTATGTGTCTCTCAGCTCTTAGACACTTACCAGATGTTAGAAATAAAATATAGCCAAGACTCAAGTCTTTGTCCCTATGGACTTTATAGTTTAGCAGGCAGATGAAATTATATATATAATTCATCTTTATAATTTATAAAATAAAGACAAGTATATACAGCAAAACCAAACAAACCATAACTGATAGAATGGAAGAATAAGATGCTGCATTCTTCAGCACCAGTGTCTACCACCTCCATGTTCTTGTTGCTTAGGTTGCCACTGCAATTGATGATGAGAAAAGTAGCCTTATATTTCAGTTTATGTCTTTATATTCCAGTATGAGGAAGGTGTTGAGTGTGAGATGATCAAAGGAGAGTCAGGAAGCAGTGGTTCTCTCAGCTGAAAGCAAACACATTGTCTAAAGGAGAAGGAGATACAAAAAAGAGGGTAGGGCATGACTGAATCTGCTCAATATTAAGCCAAAAGCCTTTTGCATAACTGAATGGGAAATATTGCAACAGGGGTACACATGTAAGTCCTTGTCAGTCTTGAAAATAGCAGCTACCTACAAGAGTGTTCAAAAACAAATTAGCAAGGTTTCTTGGTCTCTGATCTGCTTTTCCAGATTTTCTTGGCAGAAATTCCCCCTTGAAGGTTACAAGCAACTCAATTCTGTAGTGGCTGGTGGAGATCATGCTACATAAATCATAACTTTGATTTCTTTTCTTTTGGCTTTGTTCTATTAGCTTTCCAAGCAGAGCAGGGTTGAAGTAATCAAACCAGCGCATTCTATAATGTAGCTGCTGTTATTAGAAATAAACACATGCATATATATAAGTGAGCTCAGTGTATTTAAAAGGCTTCCAGCAGTACTCATGGGAATTGCTGTAGTAATAGCATGGAGCTGTCTATTTGGAAATCCCAAGATAAACTCAAAGTTTCATGCTATAAGTACAACCATGTGCCGTACCTCCCAGTTGACCCAATAAAAGCTACACTGACAAAAGGAAATACAGGCAAGCTGAAAGTGTATAAACAGGGAGGAATGCTGGAGAGAAGGTCAAAAAAACAGAGCACTTTAGTAATTAGTGTTAAATTACCTGCAGCGAATTTGCATGTAGTATTTTCATGCTGATAGCCAGCACTACACTAATTTAACACTAAATTATTCTCTGATCATGAGTTTCTCTTTCCTGAGTTTTTGTAGCTTCTGTGTGTTGTTTTACTAATCTACGCAAACCTTCCTCTTCTTAGGGGGGAACTGCTTTCCCAGGGTGTGCAGATCAAATTATTTTGGAGTCGGAAATTGTGTGTATCTCCAGCGTCCTGTTCTAGAATGGCCTTGACTTCATATGTGTACAAATAAAGCAGTTTATGTGAGGAAGATCATTGAAATTGCACAGTGGGCTCCAGGCAAAAAAAGAAAAAGAAAAAAATATAGCTTCATTCTGTAATATATCTCATGTCTCATCACTTACCTCCTGCTTTTCTGACCTTCTCCTTCTTGATTCCTGGGGTACTCCAAGCTCCTGCTCAAGGGACAATTGGTGCATATCCATTAACTCCCATAGTGTATTGAACCAATGGGCCATCCCATGCTCATTGTCTTCTATCTGCCTGATGTTGTGTTGTGCTTGGACTGCTGAGATATTCTTTTCTGCTCACTTGTATAGAAGGAATGTACACTTCCAGAACACTAACATTGCCCTTGGCAAGCAGTCTCTTGGAGGTCAACAAATGGTCCCTTTGTTTTAGGTTTGGGAATTCTCAGCAGAGCAGAATGAGTGAAGAATCTACTGGTTTTAGCAATTTAAAAAAAGTTTGAAAGTGAAAATACACTTTAAAAATGAAGAATCTGTGTGCCTTAACTCAGACAAATAGTTATTTGCAGGCAAATTAGGTCACTTGTTTACATCCTGGTTTGCAGACTGCTTTGGTGGAGACTTCCAGCTCATCTCACATGTATGATCCAAGCTAAGAGAATTCAGCATTTTGTGTACACAGGTCCACTCTCTCTGAGCTGGAGTCAAGAGGATAGAAGAGGAGAAGAATAAGAGCAAGGAACTTCAACCAAGAGGCATTCATGATGTGCCTGCATCAATTGTCCAAATCCCATAGAGAATGTCTTACTTGGGTCTTTCTTTCCATTCTTCTCCATTTCCTTGGCCTCTTAGAGCTTGTGCTGCTTATTTCTCCTTGAAGGCCCAATCCCCTTCACCATTTTCAGACCACTATCCTTCCCTAAGCAGTTAGCAGGTATCAAATGTTTCAGATGTTTTCCATTCTGAATTGAAATGTGTGTGTGTGTGTGCGCGCGCATGTGCACGTGTGTGTGTGTGTGATATCTGCATGCATCACTAAGTTTGTGGTCATCTTTATACTCATAAACACACATGGACAATTAACTATATTGAGAAAAAATTAACAGCGATATATTAGGAGATAGATGGGGACAGGTAGAGCCAGGAAATTTCTAGTTATATTGGATAGTCAAGGAAGATATCACCAGTAATGTTAAATTTGATCTGAGACACGAATCACGGAAGGAGCAATATATGGAAAGAAAGACCTAGTAAAGGAAGTGTCCACACAGATAAAAACCCTTACACGACAAGTCTTAATGCAGTAGAGACATTAATAAGAATGTCTCTTATTAAGACAACAATAAGAAGGCCACCGGGACTGAGCACAATTAGTGGCAGGGCTATCAGAACGCAGGCTGAAGGAGTAGGTAGAAGCCAGATCATGGAGAGTGTTGGGACTGTTTTAGGGATTCTCATTTTTTTAAATCCCAAGAACAGAGCCACCACTGAAACATTTAAGAAGATTTGGTATGTGCTCTACCTTGAAATTAAAACATAACACTTTGGGGGTGTTGGGTTGCTCAGTTGGCTAAGCCTCCAACTTGGGCTCAAGTCATGATCTCATGGTTCATGAATTTAAGTCCCACCTGGGGGTATCTGCTATCATTGCAAACCCCACTTTAGATCCTCTGTCCCCTTCCCTTTCCCCCTCTCTCCAATCATGCTCTTGCTCTCCCACTTCCAAAAATTAAAAAATATATAATTTTAAAAATATCACTTTAGCAGCTACGTGAAGCAAAAAGAGCAGAAGAAAGATTACTTAGGATGCTTGTCACAAAATGCCATGTTGGCTTAGACTAGGGTGGCATCTGTGAAGAAGAGAGAAGTTGTCACATAATGAGACATTTTGTGGGGAGAGGCTTCCTGATGGAGTAATTGAAGGGAACGAGAGAAAGAGAAGGAAAAACCTAGCTTCCGGATTTTTGGGCTGACCAACTGGACAAATGGTAGCATTTACTGAGACAAATAAGGCCATAAGGGAGGCAACTCTAAGGGTTCAGGTGTGAAGTTAACTGACTATTTTTGGCATGTCAAGTTAGTGGTAGGATTAGCCATTTAGATTGAGATCTCAAATAGACCAGCTGGATGTGTGAGTTGGAGATTTGTATTAAAGACGGAAATCCAGGCAAATCTGGGCAGCAACAAATATGTAATGTGTATTTGAAATCCTGTGAATGAAATTGTATAAAGAAAAATGATGAATAAGTAAGAGAGGGGGCTTAATAACATTTAGCATTAACATTAACATTTAGAAATTAGATAGAGAATGAACCAGTTAAGACACAGAGAAGAGGTAGTCAGTCCTTTGGCTAGAATCCAGGAGTGTGGGCTGTCAAAGAGATTTAAGGAGAAAAGTAATCAGTTGTACTGAGAAATAGGACATGGAAGTTACTGACTGCCCTAGGAAAACAGAAGATGGGTGGTTGGCTGTCTCAGGACGATAATAAGAGGATACAGTGCAGGAGCAAAATCTATGAGGAGGCGAGAAGGGATGCTTTCCACCATGTAGAGAGGAATTAAAATAAATACATGGATACTTTGATCCTATTTTCAGAGAAGGAGGCAAATACAAGAGGGTTGGCAGATTTCATGGAAGGAAGATGAAGTTTCCCTTTGGTTGCTTTTGTTTTCTTGGTAGAAGACAAAGTAATCATCTTGGAGATATGTGATGTTTGTGGTGAGAGGAAAAGTCATGAAATAGTTTAAATAGGCCACTGGGAGGGCAATTGTACTATGGAAGTATATGGAAGTGTACCACCAATTTGGCTAATGGTGACATGGCCCAGTAGAGATTACCCATTCCTTTAAAAAACAACCTTTGTCATGTGACACCTGAGTGGTTAAGTCAGTTAAGCATCTGACTTTGGCTCAAGTCATGATCTCACAGTTTGTGAGCTCAAGCTCCACATTGGGCTCTGTGCTGACAGCTCAGAGCCTGGAGCCTGCTTCAGATTCTGTGTCTCCCTCTCTTTCTGCCTCTCTCTCTCTCTGTCTCTCAAAAATTAAAAAAATTTAAAAGAAATAAAAACCTTAATCATTTCAACCAACACTTCCTCTCTCTCTCATCCCTTGCTTTGCTACCACTCTGGGCCATTGTTCCAACAACACCATTGCTTCCACACAGAATAGGAAAAAAAAAAAAAAAAAAAAAAAGAGGCGAGGTTAAGCGAAAAGTGAAATGATACATATCAAGATCGTTTGTATGATCTAAAATGCATGATACAATTATGTTTAAAAAGTTGCCAGGATAAAATCATAACTAATGTCACTCTCTTCCAATCCATATCTTACCCTTAAATTCTGCTAAATTAGATGTTCCACACACATGAAGCATTTTCTAAATACCTTTGGACAATTTGGTCAGCCTATTTTCCTTCTTGCTCAACACCACTTTTCAATAAGCTGGGGCCATCACAGTAGGTCTATAAAATGTATCTCTCATAGATCTGTGTCAAAAAGAAATTTATTTCATATTGAATTTATTCATTCACTAAACCATTCATTTACTGCTATATGCCATCATGCTGCTAGGCACTAGGGTCATAAAATTAGACAGTGTCTGATTTCCAAGATTTCTCAATGACAAGAATATGGATAATGACAACACAGTGAGAGACTGGCTATAAGAGTAACAGAACGACAATTGTGGGAGACAGAGCCAGACCACAAAACCTAAAAAGGGATGGCTCCTCAGGGGAGGTGGGAGAATGTGACACCTGACGTCGGTTTGAATGATGAGTGGAGAGAGTCAGCCAGGTGGAGAGGTGGAAGAAGGCTATTCCAGGGACACAATCGAATGACTCTTGAAAAATTCAGGAACATATGGGAGCATAGCAGGATGTGGGAATGCAATAAGCTCCATATGCCTTGAGTATATAATGGTGGGGGTGGCAAAGCAATGAGGCAGGAGACCAGGTATGGGAAAGAAAGCAGACACCCTTCTGGAGCTTCCAAGGAGATTGGAGTTGATCATCAAGACTATTGGAAGCTGTTCAAGAGTGCTAAGCATGAAATATTTTAAAAGCATTAAGGATATTAAGAGGAGTAGGATCTGTAGATTTGCAGTTTTAGTGTGTGGTTATAGCAATCAAGAAAAGCTGTCCATCAGAGTAAATTTTTTATCTATTTACTCAGATTTTGAAAATGAGAACAGAATCTATCTATTGCAGTTAGGGTTATATTCCATTTGAGGCTTTCTGAGGTCATTTCAGAAGAAAAGAAATACACAAGGGGACTGCTGTGTTGAAATTATAGCCCAGATTTATCAGTTTAGAATGGTACTTAATGTGTCATACATGGGTGGGCTAAGTAAGATGAAGCTAACATCATTAGAAAATATTTGCATATTTTAAAAGGCAGCTACAATAAAAGTGTCTCAGGAAAATTGCTGGGTTTTTCCATTTCAAGTTTTCTAAGTGTGATCTAAAGCATCCCATGTAGTTTGAAGTGCTATTTCTCACCAATCACTGCATTAAGAGGACTCTGCTTCATACTATAATTACCCGGTAATGCTTAATAAGTGTGATGCACAACAAGCTACTTTGTGGTGTTAGTTGCCGATACCATTAAGTATGGCTTTTTCTATTTGGCCTGAATTGTTTCCTATCACTGCCCACAACCACTCCTTACACACACACACACACACACACACACACACACACACACACACACACTGCTGCCATTTGTCAATTCAGGCTAACCTTTCAATCTGCCATCTGAAGGAAATGCTATCAACAGCATTAGCAAGAGGTTGTGAAGACTTTGCCAATTTTCTGCTTAATAAAATGTACTGATCTCTCCCTCTCTCTAGTTTCATAGACCCTCTGGTTTCATAGATAGCATTTTCACTTGCAATAAGTTTATGGCACAGATGAACTTTACTTTTGTGGAAATCAACTGTTGTACCACTACAGCAGTTTGCTGAGAAAAACAAGCAAGCAAGCAAGCAAACAAACAAACAAAAAACAAAGAAAAAAACAGAAATTGCTTTCAAGGGAATTTGGATAATAACTTTAAAAAACAGCAACAAACAGCTCTCATACAGTTTCAAAGAGGAGTATTTCTGTAACCCAGTTTTTAAGGAAAATAGCTTATACTGACTTGTTTGCCCAATTATTCATGATCTAGGCACTCATTTATCCCTTGGGTAAATTCCTAGCAGTGCTATTCCTGGGTTATAGGGGAGTTCTATTGTTAATTATTCTGAGTCGACCCTAGTCTCTGCATGTTAGTTGTATATTTGCAGTTTTGATATTCAAACATATGATCTTATGACTAGTCAGAGAGCCAAACTGGGATAATAATAGAGAATAAAAGGGGTGGTACTGAGTTCAGGATTAAGGTACAACCATTGGCACTTACCTTTTGGGTTAACAAATTCAACTATGTAAGCCTTATTTCTGTCACTTATTAAAAAAAAGTGATATTGCCCTGCCTGCCTGAACCTCTTTTACTTACATTTCTAATGTGAAATATGCAGGTTTTGAGGAGAGGGGGGGATGTACCCCATACAAACCAATCTTCCAACTCTCCAGATACCAACAGGATGTCCTTCAATTCAATTCAATTCAATTTTCATACTAACTACTCACAGTTAGTGCAGACTCCACAGGTTAAGGGCTTAATCCCAGAAGACTACCCCATTTCCCATGTCTATTGTCACCTAGGCTTCTGCCCAATCAGCTATAAATTGAGGGTTTCCATGAACCTCTCTTCGGTTTTGATAATTTGCTAGAATGGCTTTCAGAACTCTGGAAAATGGTTTGCTTACTATTACCAGTTTAGTATAAGATGTAACTCAGGAACAGACAAATGAAAGTGATGCACAGGACAAGATATGGGGAAAGAGGCATGGAGCTCCCATGCCCTCTCTGGGTGTGCCACTGGCTCTGCTCCTCAATGTGTTCACCAATCTGGAAGCTTTCCAAATTTTGTTTAAGTTTTATAGAGTTCAATCCCCAGCCCTGGTCCCCTATGGAAGGTTGGTATGTGGGGCTGGAAATTCCAATCCTTTAGTCACCTTGTTTCTAGTTAACAGCCCTGTCCTGAAGTTCCCTAGATGCCCCTCCCAAAGTCACCTCATTAGCATAAAAGCAGGTGTGAGGGGAGAAGTGGGCTTAATGAATTACAAAAGACACTCCTATCACTCAGGAAATACCAAGTATTTTTAGGAATTCTGTGTCTGGAACCAGGGACAAAGACCGCATATATTTTTGTATTAGGACACACTTCCACACAGTACTATAAAGAATATTAAATAGGCACTTTATTGAAGAGAATTTTATAAGTTCTAAAATGACAGATGGTGCAAATATTTAGAATATTTTCAGTAATAAAAGCGTATATGCTATACTAGTGCATCAGCTCTGCTACTCATCAAGTTTACTGACCCTAATGAGCAGAAGGCTTTGGTTTTAATTATTCTGATCTGGTGTTTATTTTGCCTACTGTCCTTTAGTCATTTGGGAATAAAGGGCCCCAAATATTATCCTTGATACTTGAATTTATTGATGTTTAAGGTAAATTATACTAGTCAAATCATTATTTCCAGACAAATAGTTATCAATGAATTCCATCAATCAATAGTTTACCAAAGACCAACCACCTTAATGACCTTGATACCAATGTGAAAATTAATAAAAGGAACTCTCATATAGAATACAGTGTGAAGACCAGAAGGGGGAGCTCTCATGCCCTATCATTCTTCATCAATTGCAGACCCACCTTGCAGGTGTGTAAATATTACTTTACTGTACCAGCAGGAGGAAGACAGTCTTTCTTCCATCTGAGCAACAGCCCAGCCAATGAGAGACTGTCACAATTCAATTGATGAGAAGTCACCATACTTCTAACTCCCAGATTACTCCAACAAACTGTTTATAACACCCTTCCCAATGTCCCCCTTTCTCTATTTAAGAGCAGTGTTCTCCTTTGTTCTTTGAACTTGGCAGTGCTTTTGCCCTAGTTTACTTGTCATAGATTGCAATTCTCTGCTATTCCTGAGTAAACCCACTTTTCCTGTTTTACTTTTATGGTTAACACTAGAGATTGATGATCTAATAATGACAGTGATCATGTTTGGTTATAAAGAATTAAAAATGTGAACAGTTCTGCTACTGAATCACTATACCTTACATTTCAGTTTGATGGGGGAAATTTGGCCAAATATTCAGATATCTTATCAAATTTCCAATTATTCAAATGCATTTAGGGCATATTTATTGATACAATTTTTGTTTGTTTTTGGGTGTACAGCCACTTCTGGTTCTGACATAGGATACACAACATTACAGAAAGCTATATAAAGTCATTTCCTTTCTGCCTTATTAGAAAATTCCTAACACTTTCGTCTGTTTTATTTTGGGTATTTTGAGTGTTTCTTTGTTTGAGAATCCTCATGTTCTACTAAGGATTATAAACTTTTGTAGTGCTTCACATAACAGCTGTTCTAACTGGGAGACACATGTTTTTTAGCTATAGATGTAAGAATTCTTCTTTTTTCTTTTCTTTTTATTCCTCCATTTTCTATTAGACCTACCAAGACCCTGATATAAATGTCATGAAGCAGGCACTCTCCATATTTGCCTATAATCTCCCATTGAATGGATTTCTGTGTGAGCTTGTAGTGTTTTTCTGTCACTTAAGGTTACCCGATGACCTAAGATAACCATAGCAGCAAAGAATCCGCATTCTGTTTCTCCTGACATTCCAGTAGGCCCCGGTAATTACTAACTAATTTTTCTCCCCAACTAGTGATGTTCATTTTCCTTTTCTCTTGGCTGTTTATGAGGGAAGGTTGCATTTTCTTGACACATTTATGTTCTCCATTTTAATTTTCCAGGGAAATGTAGTGTTGCACCCTGGATGTCTTTGCTTGGCCTTCTCTGGCTCTGGATTTCTCTGCTGAAGGAAATCCCTGATTGGAGTTCCTGACTGAGTGGATCACCTACCAGACTGCTTTCTCTGCCCTACAGGAAGGTCTAGAAGAAATAGACATGGACTGGGAATCAGAAACACAGAGAATGTAAATGCTGACCTTTTTAGTTCTCCCAGCCAGCCAGCCGTGAGTCTCTGAGTGAGTCATTTATCCTGTGTGAGCTTATGCCAACTAATATTTAAAATGAAAGGGCTCTTCAGACTCTACCCTCATAGGGGCTAAATGCTCAGGAAAATTATATGTTCCAGAGAAGTGTTCGCTAAGGGCCTGCTGAGATTACTGGCCATTGTCTTTACTTGTCACGCCAGGAATGTATGAGTAAGAAAAGCCCACACAGTTAAGGGTCTGAGCATTAACCTTCTCATACAACTTGACCTCCAGCTGTGCTTGATTTCCATGGACTGACAATTGTTTAGATCAAGAACAACTGTTCTGTAATTCACAGGCTTGTCAAACTCAACCTGAATGCAATTTTATAAAAATATTTCAGCAAATTATGATTAAATAGTTGAAGGAAATCATAAATAGATCCAAGATAGTACATATCTTTCAGATGCAAAATAAATGAAATAGCTCCTTCAATGAAGAACTGGATTATAAATGTCAAACCAGAGAAGGGTAGCATTTTGAAATAACAGAATCCTTAAATTTAAAAAAGCTACATTAAATAGAAAAAAAGGAACAATGTATTAACTGTAAGGACAAATTATGAGTTAGGAAAATTCATTTATGCAAGGAATTTTCTGTTAATATCAAAGGCCGGATATATATCTGAAATTTTTATTTTAAAAAATATTTTCCTAATTTGGGATTGAGAACTCCTCCCTTAACCTCTCACCTCTCATTTCTACTTCTTGTCTCCAAAGACGTCTAGAATGAATGTAGGTTCTTCAGCTACAAAATATTTATAAACCATAAACCTACTGAGACTCATTTTTAAAAGTTATTTCTGAAAAGAGCCATGTAGCAGAAAGTCTAAGAGGCCATATATTTCATATGTCGGTACATCTAGATAAGAAAATGGGGTTACTATGGAGCCCAGCTGGAAACGTTAAATCTAAAAACATAAGTACAAGCTTCTCTCTTATCAACAGCAGAGGCATTTTTCACTTAAAAACAAATCATCAAAGACAATTTTCAAATAGACAGATTCATCAAGCCTCAATATATACCAGTGGTTTTCAAGAAACAGCAAATTTGCCCTTCAGGGGATATTTGGCACTATCTGGAAATAATTCCTCTGTTATAAGTTGAGGGTGTAAGGAGGTATTGGAATCTAATGGATAGATGTTAAACATTCTATAATTCATAGGAAATTATTTGTCAATAGGTCAATAGTCAAGATGTTAATAGTGATATTACTGAAAAACCCTGATCTGTACATTGCTCATGACAGATAGAAAGCATCCAGATATTTGGAAAGTAATTGAAAATTTGAGAGAATACCAGTGTTAGGATGTTAAAATCTGATGTCATGATGTGAACATCTATACTGATCTTAGAGATAAATTTTTACTCTTTATTTTACTTTTTAGCTTTTCCTGAAAAAGATCCATAATTCTTTTGGGTTCTATGTCATTAAGATTTAATATGAAAAGCTATGGCGCCTGGGTGGCTTAGTCGGTTAAACGTCCGACTTTCGCTTAGGTCATGATCTCGCGGTTCGTGGGTTCGAGCCCCGCGTCGGGCTCTGTGCTGACTGCCAGCTCAGAGCCTGGAGCCTGTTTCAGTCTGTGACTCCCTCTCTCTCTGACCCTCCCCTGCTCACGCTGTCTCTCTCTCTCTCTCCTAGAAATAAATAAAACATTAAAAAAAGATTTAATATGAAAAGCTAATCAGAGCAAATCTTTTCCTTCAAGTCCTGAAACAATTCAGATTAAATCAATTATATGTGAAAGTTCCATCCAGAACATTTGGGCCTGGAGTGTTTGCGTGGCTCACTAGGTTAAGTTGCCAACTTTGGCTCAGGTCATGATCTCATGGTTTGTGATTTACAGCCCCGCATCAGGCTCTGTGCTGACAGCTAAGAGCCTGGAGACTGCTTCAGGTTCTGTGTCTCTCTTTGCCCCTCCCTCACTTGTGCTCTGTGTCTCTGTCTCTCAAAAATAAATAAACGTTAAAAAAAATTTTTTTTTACAAATATTTTTTTTTTTTAATGTTTTATTTCTAGGAGAGAGAGAGAGACAGCCTGAGCAGGGGAGGGTCAGAGAGAGAGGGAGTCACAGACTCTGAAACAGGCTCCAGGCTCTGAGCTGGCAGTCAGCACAGAGCCCGACGCGGGGCTCGAACCCACGAACCGCGAGATCATGACCTAAGCGAAAGTCGGACGCTTAACCGACTAAGCCACCCAGGCGCCCCAAAAATTTTTTAAAAAAGAACATTTGAGCCAGCTTTTCTGTGTCACTAATTCCTGTTATTTTTATAATAACTCAAAATACAGACTCTGCTAGTTACCCATCCTTTATAATAATCTCACCACGTTTACCTGGACTTTATACCAAACTGAGGTATTCATTTTCCTTGGTTACCTACAGTTTTTAAAAATATTTGATAAAATTTTTTAAATTTATTTTTATTTTTTGAGAGAGATAATGAGAGAGAGTGAGAACCTGCAAGTCAGGGAGGGGCAAAAGGAGAGAAACCCAGTAATGTAAACCATAGACCTTAGTTAATAGTATTGCATTATTGTAGTAATTATATTATTTCAATATTTTATTGGCTTATAAATTGTAACAAAGGTGCTACTCCGTGAAAGATGTCAATAACAGAGGAGTCTAGAGAGCTTGGGGAAGGGGACATAAGGGGACTCAGTTCTTTCTACTCAATTTTTCTGTAAGCCTAAAACTTCTCTAAAATACAAAGTGTATTAATATATTTTAAAAATGAATCTTAAATTAATCGGTTAATTAATTAATTAATTAAGAATCTTAACCACTTCTACTGCCACTACTAGTATCATCCATATAAAAAATAATTTTCTTGTTAATTTATACTTAAAGGTAGAAGGTAAAACAAAATTGATATAAAGTCAGAGATTATCTTCACAACTTTGAGATAGGAAAAGATTTCTGAAATAGGACACACAAAGTACTACTATAAAAAATATCGATAAGTTGGACTTACTTAAGAACTCTTACTCATCAAAATATGCCATTAAGCAAGTTAAAATGCAATTCACAAAATGAGAGGAGATATTTGCAATATATATTGAACAAAAGACTCATATTCAGAATTTAAAATAATTACAAATCAATTTAAAAAAATAATAAGAGGGGCACCTGGGTGGCTCTGTCAGTTAAGCATCTGACTTTTACTTGGGTCATGAACTCGCAGTTTGAGGGTTCAAGCCCTGCATCAGTCTCTGTGTTGACAGCTTGGAGCCTGGAGCCTGGAGCCTGCTTCAGTTTCTGTGTCTCTCTCTGCCCCTCCCCCTCTCAAGCATGTGTGCTCTCTCTCTCTCTCTCTCCCTTTCTCAAAAATAGATAAACATTAAAAATAATTGTAAAAAGAATTTTAAAAAGTTGTTTTTTTTAATGGGCAAAGAACTGAAAAAAACTTAGATGGGCAAGATATCTAAATGGCCAGCATATTAAAAAACTGCTCAATCTCATCAGTTCTGAGGAAATATGAACTAAAACAATAATGCAACACCACTACACACCAAAAAAAGTAGCTAAAATAACAAAGATTGAAATATCCAGTATCCAGTTTTGGTGAGAACATAAAACACTTGCTTTCTCATATCCTGCTAGTTTGCTGGGAAAATTAGTAAAATAAATTGTAAAGCTGTTGACAATATAAAGTAAATGAACCTATGCATTCCCTATGAACCAACAATTTTACTCCTAGATGTTTATCCAGCAGAAATGTCTGTATACATTTGCTATAGCTCCACACTAAAAATATCCAAAATATGCATTAACAGTAGAATGTATATGTAAACTGTCATATATTATAAACTAGAATACTATATACAGCAACAAAAGTGAGGGAACTACTGTTACAACATGAACACTGATGAATCTTACGCAAGCATAATAATTGAATGAAAGAATCAAGACATAAAAGAATATATACTCTACAACTTCATTTTTATAAATTACAGAAGCTAGCAAAGTCAATTCAATACAAGCAAAGCAGAGACTGAATTTATCTTTGGGAAGAGGTGGGGATATATTCTGGGAGAGAAAATAGTGTCTCCTGAGGTGCTGGTTTGTTTCTTTATCTGTGATTCACCTTGTAAATGTTCATTGAGCATACACTTAAGGATTTGTATATATGTTTGTACACATATAATATTATAATGAAGGTAACAAAAAAGTTAATATAAAATGATGTTAGCCTTTATCCATATATTTTTGAAAAGTAGTTTATGTTGATATTTGACTTAGTTTGGGCAATAAAATTGAGTGATCAGTTGCCTTAGATAAGATTAGCATAGATGCTGTTTTAGTTTTACTACAAAACACTTTAAACAAAATTTACTTTGGTTTTGAAATAATAAAAAAAAGAGACTGTGGTCAATTTTTAGTAAATGACTTATTAGCCAGGATAACATGAAAGGCAAAGAAAAAGCAGAAGAAAAAATGTATTTGCAAAATGAGAGGAGTAGAAGAAGAAAAATAAAAAGAAACCCAGGAAATCAGCAAAGCCTCCTTCTGGTCACTTCACTTTGAAATTTATTAAAGTAAACTAATTTTTTTTAAATATAGAAAATCAGCTTTACTTGGTATATGTTTAATTCACAGAGTTGATATCTTGAATTTAGAAAGCAAATATGAATTAAAATCTTAGTACTCTGGCAACATTATCTGATGTTTTCTTCTCTCTCCCTACAGGCAATAAAAACATATTCTTCGAGAGTTCATCTTATTAATGGGTTATATATCTTTCTATTTTTTTTTAATAAGCCAACTTGCAGTTATAACAAATAGTCAAATGTGACAAATGTTTGAATAGTTCCACTGTTGAAAATTACATCATGGCCAAGTTATTTAACTATGGTAAATGTAGCCTCTCCCAATTATTTTTTCTTAGGCTACTCCTGAACAATTTAATATGCCTGATACAGAGAAGAGAGAAAAAATTATTTCTCTTTCCTTTAATCTCTTTAATGTCTAAAGGTATTAAGAACATAATGGAAATTACACTGAAGGATTTTCAAAGACTAACAAAAAAGGGCTAAGTAATCCGTGAGTGATCAAAGAGAAAAGTGTATTATTTCCATTAAATTTTGAAAGACAAAAGTTTCAAATCCACTGTGAAGATTTTCTAAAGGAGTCACTGTTTCATTGTTTTCTTGTTAAGGAACGTTGATGACAGTCACATTGATATGAAGTATTATTTCTTGTACAATGTGATGAAATAACTTTTCTCTCAAATTCTTAAGTCTCAAATCTAACAATTGTCTTTTTAAAATATGTTTGTTTATTTATTTTGAGAGAGAGGGGGAGAGAGAGAGAGGGAGAGGGAGCGAGAGAGGTTGCAAGAAGTGCAGTGCCCCATACAGGGTTCAATCTCACAACCATGAGATCATGACTTGAGCCCAAATCAAGAATCAGATGCTTAACTGACTGAACCACCCAGAGGCTCCTCAAATGTCGCAATGCTTTAATATGATAGTTAATGCTTATATTATCCAAATAAAACAAAAAGAACAGAATAGCTGAAATGTATATAAAGGAAAAAAAATATTGTGCTTCATAATACTCACTTAACTAAATAAATGGTTATTTGTTCCAGTTCAATTCAAAGACTGGTTAAACAACACACTAGCTAGTCAGAAATCCCCTTCCATGAAATTTGGGTTTCAAAGACAAACAGAACAGAAAGGATATGTTTTCTCCACCTTATTGGAGGCCATATATCCATCTACACACTGCTGGTGAGCCTCTGTTCCTTACTCAAGTATGCACAGCTGTAGTGTTTATTCTCTGGAAGGTGCTCACAGGTTGCCAAACTCTAGCAAAAACAGCAACCTGAAGTAGGATGAAGTATGAAAAGAACAGACTCAATGTCACTCAGTATCTGATAACTATAGCTTTTGGGGAAGGCCGAACATATGTCGTGTCTGGTGGGTTTCTCCAGGGCTACCATCTGTCATGCAAGAGGGCAGAACAAATTCCTCAACATCATACCATTACGCAGCATAGATTAAGAAATGCTTTATTGAGAAAAGGGAAACCTAGCTAGGTCAAGGTCAGGGAGGCAGAGATGCAAGTACGTGGACGTGACTGCCCTCATACTCTCATCCTATAGAGATGCACACCAGGCCAGGACATCTGCTGGGCACAGTCTGGGTTTCTTTCTGATGCAAGGACCTCTATCCATCTGGAGGTCGCTCTTCTTATTCTACTGGCCTGAGAATGTGAACTTGGTAAGGAAATAGACCCCGGGGAACCTGGCTGCCTGGATTGGAGCACCAGCTGTTTCTAGGACTGACTGGAAGGACAGCTGCCTAGCTTGAGGCTTTGGGCTTGAGGGATATTCTAACATTTCCCCAAGAGGAAGAGAGCCACTTCCCAGCACTACCACCCCCAACAGGCTGGCTCATTGCCAGCTAAATCCATGAATTCCCAGGGTTACACTGTGATGGTTCAGTTCATTTACCACGGGATAGATTTCTGCTCTCAGCCTCCTCAGTTGATCTTTTTTTCTCTATGCCAAATCATTTATAATTTTGGCAATTTATCAGTCTTCACATAAATTGTATGGTTCCACTCAGAGTCACTTGCAACTCAGTGATACTGGTGTTCCAAGACTATCAGTTCAAATCTCATTGAGATCACTAAATGTCCCATGACTTTAAAAAGGTCCCACTTTTGAAGGTTAGCAGAGAATATATTATTGGATATGGTCACTCTATTCCTTGCATATATAATTCTCTTTTCCACGTTTACATTGCAATTTCAACTAATCTTGTTTTTAAATCCATCCAAATCTTGTTTTTAAATCCATTTTGGCCACACTGTTCATGAGTTGAATAATCTCCCCAAATAGATACTCATTTTTCTTTGTATAAACATTTATTTAGTTTGGTCCAGGTACATTGCTGGCAGCAGGGTACTCATGGATTGATAGAATATATTGTCTGCCCTCCAGATGGATCTAGTCTAATGCACAAGGGACATGTGAGCAAATAAAAGCAAGCAGCTAAAGAAGCATTTCCTGTCCCAAACCCCACGTCCTTCTCCTAAAGCTTTTTTTTTAATACATAGATGCATAGAATTAATTATAATTCTCATTAAGTATCATAAAATAAAGTATAAAGTATATTTTCATTTATTTAGGAAATTTTATCAGATGTTTATAACTTTTCTCATGTCAATCTTGTATATATTTTGTTGGATTTGTACTTAAGCATTTCAGCATTTTGCTGCTAATGTAGATGATATTATATATTTAATTTCAAATTTTAATTGTCCATTATGATCCTATTGTAATTAACTTTGCATATTAGCCCTTTGTATCCTAAAAATTTCTTATAATCACTTCTTAGTTCCTGGAAGGTTTGTTTTCTCAATTTTGCATTTTCCACATAGACAGTCATGTCACTTATGGACACAGTTTTATTTTTCCTTCCCAATCTATATAACCTTTCTTTCTTTCTTTCTTTCTTTCTTTCTTTCTTTCTTTCTTTCTTTCTTTCTTTCTTTCTTTCTTTCTTTCTTTCTTTCTCTTTCTTTCTCTCTCTCTCTCTCTCTCTCTCTCTCTTTCTTTCTTTCTTTCTTTCTTTCTTTCTTTCCTCTTTTTCTTCTTCTTTTTGTCTTATTGTATTAGTTAGGAGTTCTGATACAATCGTGAATAAGAGTGATGAGAGAGAACATTCTGCTTTGCTCCTAATTTTAGAGGAAAAGCATTTAATTTCTAACCATTAAGTATGATGCTAAGCTATCAGGTTTTGTCAACATTTTTTATCAAGTTGAGAAATGTTATTCTCAATTCTTGGCTCTAGGTTTTATTATGTATAAGTAGGCATGGGTTGTATTAAAATTCTTAATATTTTTTAATATAATTATATGATTTTTCTTTAGCCTGTTGGTGTGATGAATTATATTACTTTTTGTATCTTGAACCAACTGTAGCATGAATAAGTAGCAGTTGATTATAATTCTTTCTATACATTGCTGGATTTGATATTCTAAAATTCTGTTGAAGAATTTTCCAATATTCAGAAGAATAATGTTCCTTTCTTGGAATGCCTTTTTCTGTTTTATTGTTGTTGTTGTTGTTGTTTTTAAGGTAATGCCCATCTCCTGGAATGAGTTAGAAAATGTTCCTTTTCTGCTTTTTGCTGGGAGAAATTATAGACAACTACTATAATCTCTTATTTAATAGAATTCATCAATGAAAACTGGGTATGCTTTTTCTGGGGAGGAGTATTAATCATTAAGTCAATTTCTTTAATAGATAAAGGCCAATTAGATTAATTCTCTTGTGAGAAAGAGTTTATGTCCTTGGCACACAAACTTCTGGTAAATAGTGTCTTTATAGAAATTGGTGCATTTAATTTAAATTATCAAATTTGGGGGCATGGAATTATTTGCAATATTATTTTATAATCATTTTAATGGACACAAGATCAGTAATGATGATTCCAGTTTCCACTATTAGTAATTTGTGCTTTCTCTCTTTTTCTTAGCTATCCCTTATAGATGTCTATCAATTCTATTGTATTTCCACAGAACCAGCTTTTGGTTGCATTGATTTTCTCTGTTGATTTGTTTTGAATGTCATTGATTTATATTCTAATCTTTATTATTTCCTTTATTCTACATGTTTCAGTTTCATGTTGCTCTTCATTCTCTAGTTTCTCAAGGTGGAAGTGTGTTGTTTAAAAATTTTTAAATATTTATTTCTTTTGAGAGACGGAGAGAGCACAAGCAGGGGAGGGCAAAAAGAGGGAGACACAGAATCTGAAGCAGGCTCCAGACTCTGAGGTATCAGTACAGAGCCTGGTGAGGGCTCAAACTCACCAGTAGTGAGATCACGATCTGAGCCAAAGTTGAACACTCAACTGACTGAGCCACCCAGGCACCCCGGAAGTGCGTTGTTTAATCTCTAAATATTTTCAGATATCTTAGCTATCTTTCTGTATTGTTTTCTACTTTAGTTCACTGTGGTCTGAGAGAAAACTTGGTATGATTTCTATTTTTAATTTCTTTGAGTTTTGCTTTATGACTAACAATGTGGCCTATCTTAATGAATAGTCTATATAATTGAGAAGAATGTGTATTCTGCTGTTATTGAATGATATATTCAGTAAATATCAATTACATCTAGTTGATTGATGGTGCTATTCAGTTCAGCTGTATTGTTACTGGTTTTCTGCCTACTGGATCTGCCAATTACTTACTGAGGTGTGTTAAAATCTCCAAACTCTAATAGTGGATTTGTCTGTTTCTCCTTGTAGTTTTATCAGATTTTGCCCCACTTATTTTGACACTCTGTCATTAGATGCATACAAGTTAAGGATTGTAATGTCTTCTTGGAAAATTTGCCCCTTTATCATTATGGAATGTTTTCCCTTTTTACTGATATTTTTCCTTCTTCTGGATTGTGGTTTCTCTGATATATAGCTACTCTAGCTTTCTTTTCATTAATATTGGCGGGATAGCTTTCTCTATTTGTTTACTTTTTTTTTTTTAATGTTTTATTTATTTCTAGGAGAGAGAAAGACAGCGTGAGCAAAGGAGGGTCAGAGAGATGGGGAGTCACAGACTGAAACAGTCTCCAGGCTCTGAGCTGGCAGTCAGCATAGAGACCAAGGCGGGGCTCGAACCCACAAACCGCGAGATCATGACCCAAGCGAAAGTTGGACGCTTAACCGACTAAGCCACCCAGGCGCCCCTGTATTTGTTTACTTTTAATCTATCTGTACCTTTTTTTTTTTTTTTTTTTACAAATAGTTTATTGTCAAATTAGTTTCTACATAACACTCAGTGCTCATCCCCAAAGTGCCCTCCTCCATGCCCATCCCCCCCTCCCCCCCACACCCATCAGTCCTCAGTTTTTGTCAGCATTCAAGAGTCTCTCATGGTTTGCCTCTCTCCCTTTCCCCCACCATTTCCGCCCTTCTTCTCCCCCTCGTTCCTCCGTCAAGTTCCTCCTAATCCTCCTATACGTGCCCCAATGTTCATAGCAGCACTCTCCACAATAGCTAAAACATGGAAGGAGCCTAAGTGTCCATCAACAGATGAATGGATCAAGAAGATGTGGTTTATCTATACCATGGAATACTCCATGGCAATGAGAAACAATGAAATCTGGCCATGTGTAGCAACATGGATGGACCTTGAGGGGGTTATGCTGAGCGAAATAAGTCAGGCAGAGAAGGACAAATATCTGTACCTTTCTATTTGAAGTGGGTTTTTTGTAGACAACATATAGCTGGGGATTGACTTTTATATTCACTTTGTCAGTTTTTGTCTTTATATGGTGTATTTATACCATTCACATTTAAAGTGATTGTAAGTACGATTGAATGAATATCTCCCACGTTTCTAGCTTTTTATTTGTTGAACGTATTATTTGTTCCTTTAAAAAACTAGTTTCCTCTTTTTTTCTGCTTTCTCTTGTTTTGAGTGTTTTATATGCTTTGATTTTCTTTCCTTTTAGAGCATTATCAAAAACAGCTTCAAAAATGTTTGATGACTTCCCTAAACTTTTCAGTATACCATTAGAACTAGTCTACATCTATTTTCAAATAATTCTATACGGCTTCATGGGCAGTGCAGAAGTCTTATAGCAAAGAACCCCTATTCTCCCCTCAAATCCCTTTTAGCATCATTTATTTCACATAACCAGGTACTATAATCATCCAATAGTTAGTGGTAGTAGTTGCTATTACTACTTGAAGAGGAGGTCAACAAAGAGCAAGAAAAAATTAAAAAAATTAATTTTACTTAATTCCTTCCTTCCTTAATGCTCTTCCTTTATTTAGATCCAAGGTTATTTTAGAGTTCTTGCAGGGCTCATCTGCTGGTAATAAGTTTCCTCGGTTTTGTCTGAGAACATCTCTATTCTTTACTTTTGAAAGGTAATTTCACCAGACACAGATTTTTTCTGTAAACATTTATCTGTATTTCAGTCAGCCCCCCTTGTAGGTAAAATGATTTCAGATGAGAAGTCCAATGTAATTCTCATCCTTTTTCCTAAATTGGAAACTTGACTTAAACAGGAGGGTTTTTTTTTTTCAACAATATTTACAATGATTTCCTGGGGAGGGGGGTAAAATCTATGTAACCATGGGAGCCTCTAACACTGAGCCCCAACAGTTCTTAGCTCTCAAGCCAGTCCACACTCAGCCTTCACAAATTGTTTAAAGTGACCATATCAGTGCCCCCAACACATGCTTGATCCAATGGCTTCTAAGTTGGGTAAACTGAGCTAAGCTTTATTCTTTTTATCCACCTTTTCCCCAACCTTTGGATGGATGCTTGCCATGTGATTTTTAAATCTCTGATATATCTAGGAAAGGATATTGATTTTTCGTTGTTCAATTATTTATCTCCCTGGGAGTACAAGAATTATGACTTCTAACTTCTTTACCTGTTGGAACTGTGTTTTAGAATCTGTCTACCTGGAATCAGTTTTAGTAAATTATATATTCTTTGAAAATTATTTAAGTCACTTAGATATCCAGTATCAAACTGGATTTTATTAAGCAAAGTAAACTACAAACTTTTTAAAACATTTCTTCTCTATCTGTACTTACTGCATCCCTATCATTTATTATGTTGATCTTGTGTGTTTTACCTGATTTTTTCTCATATTAAATTAATGTTTTATTTAGTTTATTCTTTCTTTGAGAAACAGTTTTTTGCTCACTTATGCTTTTTACTTTAATTTATTTTTGCATCTTCATTAAAATTGTTTTAATTATTTTTCTAACATCTGAAATGAAATGCTAAATTATTTTATTCCATTAATTCTTTTCTAAGTATGAGTGTTTAAGAAATTATTTTTCCTCTGAGTACTATCGTACGTGACTTATTATATATTGCAATGTGTAGCATTCCAGGAAATTCCATTTAAAAATTTTTTTTCACCTTATTTTTTTCATAACTTATTGTCAAGTTGGTTTCCATGTAACACCCAGTACTCATCCCAAAAGTACCCTCCTCCATGCCCATCACCCCCCTTCCCCTCTACCCCACCACCATCAGATCTCAGTTTGTTCTCAGTATTCAAGAATCTCTCATAGTTGCCTCCATCACTCTCCCCAAGTATTTTTTCCCCTTTTCCTCCACCATGGTCCTCTGTTAAGTTTCTCCTGTTCTACTTGTAAGTGAAAACATATGGTATCTGTCCTTCTCTGCCTGATTTCCTTTGCTCAGCATAACATCTAAGAGTTCCATCCACATTGGTACAAATGGCCAGATTTCATTCTTTCTCATTGCCATGTAGTATTCCATTGTATAGATAAATGACATCTTCTTGATCCATTCGTCTGTTGATGTACATTTAGGCTCTTTCCATAATTTGGCAATTGTTGAAAGTGCTGCTGTGAACATTGGGGTACATGTTCCCCTATTATAGGCACTCATTTATCCCTTGGGTAAATTCCTAGCAGTGCTATTCCTGGGTTATAGGGAAGTTCTATTGTTAATTTTTTGAGGAAACTTCACACTGTTTTCCAAAGGGGCTGCACCAGTTTGCATTCCCAACAACAGTGTAGGAGGGTGCTCATTTCTCCACATCCTCACCAGCATTTATAGTCTTATTTGTTCATTTTCACCATTCTGACTATCATCAGGTCGTATCTCAGTGTGGTTTTGATCTGTATTTCCCTGATGAGGAGATGCTGAGCATCGTTTCATGTGTCTGTTGGCCATGTGGATGTCCTCTTTGGGGAAGTGTCTGTTCATGTCTTCTGTCCATTTCATCACTGGATTATTTGTTTTTTAGGTGTGAAGTTTGGTGAGTTCCTTATAGATTTTGGATACTAGCCTTTTATCTGATATCTCATTTGCAACTATATTTTCCCAATCTGTCGGTTGCCTATTAGTATTATAGATTGTTTCCATTGCCATGCAGAAGCTTTTTATCTTGATGAGATCTCAATAGTTCATTTTTGCTCTTGATTCCCTTGCCTTTAGGGATGTGTCAAGTAAGAAATTGCTGCGGTTGAGGTCAAGGAGGTTGTTTCCTGCTTTCTCCTCTAGGGTTTTGATGGTTTCCTGTCTCACATTCAGGTCTTTTATCCTTTTTGAGTTTATTTTTGTGTATGGTGTGAGAAAATGATCTAGATTCATTATTCTGCATGTTGCATCCAGTTCTCCCAGCACCATCTGTTAAAGAGGCTGTCTTTTTTCCATTGGATACTCTGTCCTGTTTTGTCAAAGACTAATTGGCCATACATTTGTGGGTCCAATTCTGGGTTTTCTATTCTATCCCATTGGTTTATGTGTCTATTTTTGTGCCAATACCATATTGTCCTGATGACTACAGCTTTGTAGTAGAGGTTAAAGTCTGAGATTGTGATGTCTCCCATTTTGGTTTTCTTCTTCAATATTACTTTGGTATTTAGGGTCTTTTGTGGTTCCATACAAATTTTAGGATGGTTTGTTCTCATTTTGAGAAGAATGCTGGTGCAATTTTGATTGGGTTACATTGAATGTGTAGATTACTTTGGTTAGTAATGACATTTTAACAATATTTATTCTTCTGATCCATGAGCATGGAATGTTTTTCCATTTCTTTGTGTCTTCTTCAATTTCCTTCGTAAGTTTTCTATAGTTTTCATTACACAGATCTATTATGTCTTTGGTTAGGTTTCTTCCTAGGTATTTTATGTTTTTGTGTGTGTGTGTGTGTGTGTGCAATTGTGAATGGGATCAGTTTCTTGATTTCTCTTTCTGTTGCTTCATTATTGGTGTATAAAAAGGCAACAGATTTCTGTATGTTGATTTTGTACCCTGCATTTTGCTGAGTTCATGGATCAGTTCTAGTAGGCTTCTGGTGGAGTCTGTCAGGTTTTCCACGTAGAGTATCATGTCATCTATGAAAATTGAAACTTTAACTTCTTCTTTGCCAATTTGGATGCTTTTATTTCTTTTTGTTCTCTGATTGCTGATGCTAGGACTTCCAGCACTGTTAAACAAAGGTGGTGAGAGTGGACATCCCTGCAGTGTTCCTGATCTCAGGGAGAAAGTTTTCAGTTTTTCCCCATTGAGGATGATATTAGCTGTGAGTTTCTCATAAATGGCTATTATGATGTTTAAGTAAGTTCCTTCTATCCCGACTTTCTCGGGGGTCTTAATTAAGAAGGGATGCTGTATTTTGTCAAATGCTTTTTCTGAATCTACCAACAGGAGTATATGGTTTTTATCTTTTCTTTTATTGATATGATGTATCACATTGATTGATTTGCGAATATTGAACCAGCCCTGTAACCCAGGAATGAATCCCACTTGATCTTGGCGGATAATTCTTTTTATGTGCTGTTGAATTTGATTTGCAAGTATCTAGTTGAGGATTTTTGCATCTATATTCATCAAGGATGTTGGCCTGTAGATCTCCTTTTTTGCTGGGTCTCTGTCTGGCTTGGGAATCAAAGTGATACTGGCTTCATAGAATGAGTCTGGAAGTTTTCCTTCCATTTCTGTTTTTTGCAATAACTTGAGAAGAATGGGTATTAACTCTAATTTAAATGTCTGGTAGAATTCCCCAGGGAAGCTATTTGGCCCAGGGCTTTTATTTGTTGGGAGATTTTTGATAACTGATTTGATTTCCTCACTTGTTATAGTTGTTCATATTTTCTATCTCTTCTTGTGTGAATTTTGGTAGCGTGTGTGTATTAGGAATTTGTCCATTTTTTCTAAGTTGTCCAATTTGTTGGCGTGTAATTCTTCATAGTATTCCCTGATAATTGTTGGTATTTCTGAAGGACTGAATGTAATAAATCCATTTTGATTCATGATTTTCTCTATATGGGTGCTCTCTCTCTCTCTCTCCCTCTCTCTCCTTTTTTCTGAAGCCTGGGTAGAGGTTTATCAATTTTGTTTATTTTTTTCAAAAAAACAACTCGGTTTCATTTATCTGTTCAACGATTTTTGTGGATTCTATATTGTTTATTTCTGCCCTGATCTTTATTATCTCTCTTCTGCTGTTTTGGGTGCTCTTGCTGCTCTGCTTCTAGTTCCTTTAGGTGTGCTGTTAGATTTTTTACTTGCTTATTTTCTAGTTTCTTGAATAGAACTGGAGTGCAATGTACTTTCCTCTTAGGACTGCTTTTGCCATATCCCAGAGTTTGAATTGTTGTATTTTCATTTTCATATGTTTTCATATATTGTTTAATTTCTTCTTTAATTGTCTGGTTGACATGTTCATTTTTTAGTAAAATGTTCTTTAACTTCCATGTTTTTGGAGGGTTTTCAGAATTTTTCATGTGATTGATTTCAAGTTTTATCACATTGTGATATGAAAATGTACATGGTATGCTCTTAATTCTTTTATATTTATTGAGGACTGCTTTATGACCCAGTCTGTGGTCTATCCTGAAGATTGTGCTATGTGCATTTGAGAAGAAAGTGAATACCATAGACTTTGGATGTTAAGTTCTAAATACATTTGTCAAATCTATCTGGTCCAATGTGTCATTAAATCCATTGTTTATTTAGTGATTTTCTGTCTAGTTGATTTATCCATTACTATAAGAGGAGTACTAAAGTTCCCTGCAATTAGCACATTCTTATAATAAGATTGTTTCTGTTTGTGATTAATATTTTTTGTGTATTTGGGTCCACCTGAATCGGTGCATAGACATTTATAATTGTTAGCTCTTCGTGATGGATAGACCCTGTAATTATATAATGCCCTTCTTCCTCCCTTGTTACTACCTTTGCTTTAAAATCCAGTTGGTCTGATATAAATATGGATACTCTAGCTTTCTTTTGACTTCTAGTAGCATGATAGATATTTCTCCATCCCCTTACTTTCAACCTGAACATGTCCTCAGATCTAAAATGAGTCTCTTGTAGACAGCAAAGAGATGGATTTTGTTTTTTTATCCCTTCTGATACTCTATGTCTGGCGCATTTAGTCCATTTACATTCAGTGTTACTATTGAAAAATATGGGTTTAGAGTCATTGTGTTCTCTGTAGGATTCCTGCTTGTAGTGGTGTCTCTGGTACATTGTGTCCCTTGCAACATTTTCCTCATAACGACCCCTCAGGATTTCTTGTAGGGCTGGTTAGTGGTGATGAATTCTTTCAAATTTTGTTCATTTGGGAAAACCTTTGTATCTCCTTCTACTCTGAATGAGAGCCTTGCTGGATAGAGGATTCTTGGCTGCATATTTTTACTGTTCATCACATTGAAGATTTCATGCCATTCCTTTCTGGCCTGCCAAGTTTCACTAGATAGGTTTGTCACCACTCTGATAGGTTTCCCTTTGTATGTTAGGGCCCTTTTATCCTTAGCTGCTTTCACTGTTCTCTCTTTGTCCTTATATTTTGCCTGTTTAACTATGATATGTCATGCAGAAGATAAATTCAAGTTACGTCTGAGGGGAGTTCTCTGTGCCTCTTGGATTTCAATGTCTGGTTCCTTCTGCAGATTGGGGAAGTTCTTGGCTATAATTTGTTAAAGTACCCCTTCAGCTCCTTTCTCTCCTTCTTATGGAATTCCTAGAATATGGATATTGTTCCTTTTGATTGCATCACTCCATTCTCAAATTATCCTCTTTTGCTCCTGCATCAATTTCTCTCTTTTTTTTTCTTGGCTTCCTCTTTTCCTCCAATTGTGTCTTCGAATTTGCCTAGTATCTTCTCTGCATCTTTAAGCCACTTAGTGGCTGCCTCCATTTTAGAATGCTCCTCATTTAAAACATTTTTTACTGCATCACAACTATTTTTAAGGTCCATAATCTTTGTAGCAATAGCTTCTCTGGTGTCTTCCATGCCGTTCTCAAGCCCAACAATTAATTTTATGACAACTGTTCTAAATTCTTGGTCAGTTATTTTGCTTATATCTGTTTTGAGCAATTCTTTAGCTGTCATTTCTTCCTGGAATTTCTTTAGAGGAGAGTTCTTCCGTTTCATCAATTTTGGCTAGCTTTCTCTCTCTTGTAAGTTTTATTTTATTTATTTTATTTTTTAATGTTTTTTTTTTTTATTTATTTCTGAGAGAGAAAGAGAGATACAGTGTGAGCAGGGGAGGGTCAGAGAGAGAGGGAGATACAGAATCTGAAATGGGCTCCAGGCTCTGGGCTGACAGTCAGCACAGAGCCCAACGCGGGGCTCGAACACACGAACTGAATTCATGACCTGAGCCAAAGTCAGACGCTTAACCGATTGAGCCACCCAAGTGCCCCTCTGTCTCTTGTAAGTTTTAAAAGATTGTTATGGGCTTTGCACCTGCGAGTTCTGCTATATTAAAGGAGGCTCATTGACTGTCCATTGTCTGTCCATTCAGGAAGTGTTCTTTTAATGGTGTCCCTTGGTCTCTCTTGCTGTGCCTTTGGTTATTTTATTTCCCTACTCATAATGATATTTGGGACTCTCCACCATGTGTACTTTGGCTTGTTTCTTGAGGTATCCCTGAAAAGAAAAACAGACAAACAAACACACAGGGAACAAAAGCATGCAAACACACATACAAATAAAACTAACAAGCAAACCAAATGGGAAAACAACAACAACAACAAAAGACAAAGGACAGTTTAAAAGCATAAAACCAGAAACCCCAATTACAAATAAAGAGCAAGGTGGAGGCTGATGGAAGAGCATATGCAAAGAGAGAAATGACAAGGGGTGGGGAGAAAGTGAAGTTGAACCTTGACCGGACAGAGAGACTAAAAGGCTTAATTCAGAGAGAGAAACAGGAGAATATGGTAGGAGGTGAGGAGAAAGAAATGAAGATAATGTTACCCAAAGAAACTATATAGTCAGATTATTCCTGAGAGAGAGAGAGAAAGGAAGGCAAAGAGGGAGGTGTAGGATATGCATGAAGAGAATAGATTAAATATGACTGTTTAAGCAAACCAATGACCAGCGTGCCCAGTCCAGCAAAGAAGAGAGATAAGAATGGGATAAAGGAAAAAATATCTGAATAGAAAGAGTTGATCTAGAGTTAATCACGGCAATGCATCAATGTGGGTCTTGCCCCGGATTCTGGTTTAAAAAAAAAAAAAAAAAAAAGCAGCTCTCCAGTGCGGTTGGGTGTGGTTTTGTGTAGGCAGGTCTTGCCTCCACTGCTGGTCCTGTGGGCCTCTCCCTGAGTCCCCGCCTTGGTTGTTGTGGGGAGAAAACTGGTGGCTCCCTAGATCCTTCTCGAAGCAAGTGTTGCAAATCACTCTTTTGGGTCTGATCTCCCTGTGCTGCAGGTTTAGCCAAGGTGGGCCATGTTCTATGTCCTGACACCACCTCGTTTCCAGATCTTAGCCCATGCACTTTAATGATACCTCCTGAAATGTAACCCCGCAGGCCTGGCAGCTTCCTAGCCAGGGATCGAGTAGGGAGAGTAGGGGAGTAATTTCTCCTAGCACCGCCTGGGACCCGGGCTCCCACCCCAAAGAAAGCGCCACAGCTAGAGAGAGGATCTCTCTCTGAACACGCTGCGATTAGAGACAGGATGATAGGATCCCTCTCCGTCCCACGCCGAGGTTTTTCTCTTCTTCAAGGACAGTTCTGTGAGCAGTTTCACCCTCTCTTTCTCTTCCCCTCTTCTCTCCACGGCTGTATGTGGAGGGGGTTCCCTCCCCTTTGTGTCTCCGGGGCCCAGTTCCCAGTTCCCAATCACGCACCTATCAGGCTGTCTTCTTAGTGGACACTGTCTCTCTTCCACCCAGACTCTTGCGGTTCAGTGTTCTATTGCTTCAGCCCTTCTTTGTTTGAGAGATGTGGGCGGGCGAAAAGTACAGAGCTCCTAGTTCTCCACAATCTTTCCTTTCACATAAGTCTCTTAGAAATCTTTAAACTGTACAAATCATTTTCATGTTCATTGTCTCATTTAGTCCTCAAATCACCTCATGAGATAGGTATTATTTTCCCATTAGAAATGACCACCTCCTAAATCCTTACTGGTTTCTCAAGAAAAATTGATTGTGAATGCTGAGGTGGTTGTTGTTGTTGTTTTTTTATATGGTTATGTTGGATGCTTAAATGAACAGGTATTTTCAGTTCAAGGAGGCAGACTAGAAAAGCACATTTCCTTTCTGTTCCTCCTGAAACCATATTTAATACAAGTAAAGAAATACCAAAATTAATACCAATCAAAGCCAAGAGAATTTGGAAGTCATCAACTACAGAGAGATTTTGATATATTTTGAGAATGCAAAAAGTGAAATGCAGGACTGACGCATAAAATAATCAAGAAAATACAGTCCAAAGAAGGGGCTGCACAAGGCCAGTCTGCTTCTGCTGAGTTCTGTGTAGAGTCAAGAGACACAGATAAGAGAGACCTTATCTCAAGATAAGAGAGAGTAGGGGTTGAAAACAAGGAGACAAAAGATATTTAGGGGAAAAAAGTTCATTTAATGAGTTCGATGGGTCACTCATTCTTCCCTCCATAGTAACTCTGTAGGAATTACAACAGATTATTGGTGAGCAAGACAAGAGAAAAGGGAAGGAGTGTTGAACCACAGGGTGTCAGCTCTGGTTCATTGTCACTACTATCGCCTCCATCCAAGACTGCACACCCATGACTTCATTTACTATAACTGGAGATTGTTGCTTCATAAATTGTCAAATGAGAAGGAATCTTCCTGGCAACCATAATTTGCGGTTATTATAAAAATAATTTTATTAGTGATTAAATTAATAATTTAAAAAATGTTTTGTATTAATAAATTCTGTCTCAACATGTTTGCTTTTGCCAAGGCAAATTATCTCAGAATAACCACTTGCCATCTAATATATTTTGCCTGTAAGGACAAGTAAGAGAACATCTATATTTCAAAAAAAAAAAGCATCCTATCCGTCTACTCTCATTTGACAAAAGAAGTCAAGACTGAGATCCTCCTCAGGTATCCTTACCCAAATTTCCTTCTATTGTCCTGAAGCATCAACATGCATCATGTACTTAATTTTTCCTCCCTGGGAAATAAAACGATGGAAATAAGATGATTGTAATTTATTGTTTTTAAATATATCTGACATCATTAGATTTTTCAGAGTTCTAATAAAAAATCTCTGCCCAAAATTGTACAAGCTTGCTATTTCTGTTCAAACAAACACTGCCAAGAGACTGTTCCTTACTGAACTCAAAGGATATGAAAGGACTTGTGTTTAAATATGTTCTCTGGAAATCATTTTTGCTCTTAGAGAGATTAGAAATATTTCTCCTTTTTCCCCCCAAACAGAATTAGTATCTGAGAAAAAACTTTTGTGTCCTACCAACCCCTAATTTTGTTGGGAATGGAAGTCCAAATTTGCTCTAACATACTATAAAAGCTCTCAAAATCAGAGCACTAAAGCCAATTGTGTAATATATGAATTATGCCCAGTGCTATTTTAAATATGAAGGGGTGCCTGGGCGGCTCAGTCGATTAAGCCTCCGACTTCAGCCCAAGTCATGATCTCAGGGTTAGTGAGTTTGAACCCCGCATTGGGCTCTGTGCTGGCAACTAGCTCAGAGCTGGGAAAATGCTTCTGATTCTGTGTCTCCCTCTCTCTCTGACCCTCCTCTGCTCATGCTGTCTGTATCACTCTCTCAGAAAAAATTAAAACATTAACAAAATAAATATGAAAAAATAAACACAGTAAAGCCTTGGTTCACAAGCATAATTTGTTCTGTGAACATGATTGTAGTCCTAAGCACTTGTCTATCAAAGCCAATTTCCCCATAATAAATAATGGAAACTCAGATGATTTATCCACAAACCAAAAATAATCATATAAAATTCTTTACAATACTGCACTATAATACAAAAAATAAAGAAAATACAAAATATAAAGAAAAATATACAAATTAACCTGCACTTCCCTTTGAAAACCTTCGTGGCTGGTGTGAAGGAGACAAGAGAGAAAAGGGTTAATGTGTAGGATGAGTTTCATTATTGCTAACGGATGGTGACTACACTACAGTATTAATAAGCTCTTGTCATATGTTCTATTTTATGTAACTGGCATTAAGGCAGCAGAGGAAAGGGGCCATATCTGCAGGCAGCCTGACTTAGAATGAAGCAAATCAGTCCTAAGCTTACTCTTGTATGGAAAAGCAAAGAACTGCCCACAGGTGCTTTGAAGTAACAAAAAATACACCAGTGCCAGTTGTGGACACCTTCTAATATTCTGAAAAATCACTGATTTCTGCCAAACATCGTAGCCTGAGACAGAGCATCAGAGCATGGGAGATGATTACACACAATTCCACAGAGAAATAGGGAGAGAGACTCACAGAGACAGAAAGAGAGAGAGAACCATTGGCTCAATTGTCATGTGACATTTGGCATCATGTACTCCTTGTATTACAAGACATCACTCGTTTATCAAGTTAAAATTTATCAGAAATGTCTTAGGGCGCCTGGGTGGCTTAGTCGGTTAAGCGTCCGACTTTCGCTTAGGTCATGATCTCACGGTTCGTGGTTTCGAGCCCCGTGTCAGGCTCTGTGCTGACTGCCAGCTCAGAGCCTGGAGCCTGTTTCAGTCTGTGACTCCCTCTCTCTCTGACCCTCCCTGCTCACGCTGTCTCTCTCTCTCTCCCCTAGAAATAAATAAAAACATTAAAAAAAAAAATGTCTACTTGTCTTGTGGAACACTTGCAGAACAAGCTACTCACAGTCCAATATTTTATTGTGATTAGATGTATATATAATATAATATATAAAATTTTTAATATATATTTTTTTACTGATCTATAGGATTCTTCGTTCTGAAACTCATGCGTGTCATGTCCCAGATATGCAACATCAGTCCCATGAGAGAGAAAACACTTCAATGAAGTAAGCCACAGAAACGAGATTCAAACCAGGAAAAGCCACATGTAGGCCAAGATTTTTCAAACCTTCTTCCTCATGCTGAAGCTTCCAGCTCCTAGACAATACTACATGTTTCTCTTGCCAGACACCCAAGTATATCTCTCCCCTCTTGGTGATAAGAATCTCTAGAATTCTGTTTAAGTGCCAACAATGTGAGGTGAAGAATGAACTTGCCTGGCATGCTCACAACGACCAAATTGTGTTGACCTTTCTTTAATCCAATACATTGCTCCACTCTTAACTCACAATAAATGACATATTTGCTTTCTAGACATTAGTGAGGTGCCTTACTAGACATGTTCCTTGAAGGCCAGAAAAGCTGGCTTCTAATTCATATGGAATAATCCACTGGTGAATTTCTTCCACGTAAACTACAACATATCTAGAATATAATCTTTTATATTTTTATGTATAGTCTTTCCATATAATCTTATGTATTTGGATTCTTCAGAGTAGACCAAAGAGAAAATCTGAGCTGCAAGTTTCAGTTACAAATGTGGGATGGTACTATGCTTACCACTGGTGGTCCATGACCTACATCTTCTGAGACCAGAACCCAGTGTGGTCCCTGATTAATTTATGAATTGTGCTTTTGTTCAAGAAGGCTTGGTCTTGGGCAGTGCTTGTGCTCACTGTATATATGGTACCGTGCTAAGTACCCTAAGGACTAGGAAAAAGAAAAAAAAAAAAAAAACATGGTAACACATGATGCATACATGGTAAGAAAGCACCACAGTCCAGAGTAAGAGCTCTGGGAGTCACTTGCTGGGTTTGAATCCCAGCTAAGCCACCACCACCTGTGTAACCTAGGGGCTGTCTAAATTGTAAATGTTGTTTCGCCGAATTCCTCAAAAGGAAGAAAGCAAGAACCTGCCTGCCAGGAAGGAAGGTCTTGGGGTGCAGCATCTAGTCAGGTGAGGGTTTGGCGAATGCTTGGAAACTGCCGCGGTCTGTAGAGTGATGCTGAAAGCCTGAGCAGACGCAGCGAAGATGAATCTGGCTCTACGCCTCACAGGAAAGCAGAGAATCCTGGGCCAGCGGGCCACTCCCTCGCAGAGTTGGGAGGCCCCCAGAGCTCATCTTTCTTGTGGGGGAAGGCTGGCGACACACACCGAGGCGCCGAGAGACCCAACAACCACTTCAAGCCCCTACATCCCCATGCAGTGGCCCTGCTGGTTGTATACACGTGCCAACGGTCACACCCTCAAGGGCAGCTGGCAGCCTATACTGGCAGCCTGTACTAGAAGTCTTAGGCACTGGGGCCTAATGCGCAGGGCTTTGGGGCCTCCCCTTAGCCCTGTGCTGTGGTCTCTTGAGAAGCTCCGCCTGCGCATCCTTCTTTGTGACGTGTTCCAGGGAAGCATCACTAGGGCCAAGCTTAGCCTGGTTCAGGCTCAGTGCGTGTTTGAACTAGAGAGGAGTTAGAAGCTCCGGAGGGGCTCTCCAGCTTTTATACTTTAATCTCGCCATCGTTTGCCTCACAACCAGATCAATATGGGCAATCTACTCAGTAAGTTTCGTTTCCAATCCACTGCAGCTGTCCCCTGCCTAGAAGTGATCAGCCTCTGGTCCTGCCCGCCCATGGTCCCAATCCTCCACCTGGCAGGGACCACCCCGCTGCTCCTTCACCTGCCCTGGACCCTGGGCACAGGCTATACCACTGGGATCATAGGGCTTTACCAGCTAACTTTCATGTCCCCTGGAGGAGGTGGTACCCCATCCCCCAGGCTGCATGTACCTCTCTGGGCAACCTCCCCTTGGTGAACTGGAGTAACCCTCCGAAAAAAACCTGTGCTGTCTTCTCATAATTCAGTCATGTTTTGGCACTCCAGAGCCATAAGAATCCATCCTCTGGAGATCAAATTAACTCTCCAGCGTTCGCTCTCTCAGGTTGTAGAGGGGGCTGCGGAGCTGGTCCCATCCAGGTACCTCCTACTTTTGTGCCCAAATGGGATGGAAGAAAAGGTCCAAAAAGATCCCAGAGGAAAGATGGAGGATCCTGTAAAGACCAAAGGGCAGGATGGTGGGAACAGAGCCCCCTATAGCTGCAGGGATATACAGTTAAGATCTAGTCCCCTGGAGATCAGTGGAATTCTCAGCTCCCGGCAGTGCAGCCCTGCACCTTTGGACCTCCATCCTAGTCCTCTAAAAGACAGTTTGAGGAAGGACACCCACAAGTCTCTGATTAACTCCTCCCCTGAAGTCCATGTAGTCACCTCCTCACATGGCCCTGCCAGAGATGTCATGCCTCATACAGATGCAGCCGTGCTCTCCGACCCAACCCCATGCTGACCCTTACAGCAGGAGACATCAGCAAAGGAAGTGTCGAGTGAAAACCATCAGTCTTCTGAAAGCACATCAGACCTTTCCAGGAAGGAGATATGGGGTGGTGAGCCTTCAGGCCTGACATCAGCAAGGAAGTGTCTGGTGAAAAGTATCAGCCTGTGGGGGAAGCATACCTATCCAGGAAAGAGAAACAGGCTAAGGAGCCTTCAGGCATCTCATCAAGGAGCTCTTTTCCTCCTGTATCTGCCAACAGTAGGCCCTGCAAACGGAAAAGATCCATGGCACCTTCTCTGCCACTGCCACACCACAGCCACAGTTGTGGGGCCACGGTGAGTTGCCCCCACCTCCTAAGCTTCCTTGCATAGCTATTGACAAAAACCTGGACACCTTGAAGAATACCAAATGTCAGAAGAATAAGATCTTGGAGGGCAGAAGAGAGATCAAAGCAGACTGCTTGGACACTCAGCCTGAACTTCCTTTCTCCTTATTTGAAACAGAGACTGCTAACTGTCTGCCTTTGAGCATTAACACTTTGCAAACCCCTAGTCCTATAGCTGACTTGGCTGACCAATCTGCCAGGCTCCCCATCTGTTCCTCCATCTTCACCACCAAATATTGGTCAAGAGACAGCAAGCATAGTTTTAAAATCTCCTGCTGCTCCTGCTGGGTCTGTTCCTCATCTTAGTTTCAATGCCATTTGAGGAATTTCTCAGTAAAAAGAAGGCCCTCTTCAGCTGGTCACTGCTACATCATCTCCTAGTACTGACCTCACCATGCTTCCTAACACCTCAAGACCCACCCTACAGCCACCCTCCTGCAAAGCAGAATCCCCAATGCCTATGTGTGTAGATCTTCCCCCACCTGTGCTACCCACCCATCTTCCAAACCTTCCACAAATAGCCCTGTTTCAAACATACAGACCAACAGTTCTTTTTTTTTTTAATGTTTTATTTATTTCTGAGAGAGAGAGCAGGGGAAGGTCAGAGAGAGAGGGAAACACAGAATCTGAAGCAGGCTCTAGACTTTGAGCTGTCAGCAAAGAGCCCGACGCGGGGCTCAAACCCATGAACCATGAGATAATGACCTGAGCCAAAGTCGGATGCTTAACTGACTGAGCCACCCAGCTGCCCCTCCAGCCCATCAGTTCTAAGGCAATGGCTTCTACCATCGCAGCCTCTACATCTACCTCTAAGCTTACCTCAGATCCTCGTGCTGTCAACATGAACACCACCCCACCTTCAAAAGCTCCCAAAGAATCCAAAGTGGGACCACCTTCATTTTTCCAGGGCTGCTGCAATTTGAAACACAGGCAACCTAAAAAGGTTCCAGTTTCCACCAGTGCACGTGGGTCTCAGAAGACAGCCCTTCTTGCAAATGTTGCTGTTTCCACTAGCTTCCCCTTGGGGGTTCTGATGTCACCTCCACTCCAGTAGGCAAGTCCCCTACAAACTGCAACTCACCTTCTGAGAGTGAAGCCATTGATACTACATCCCCATTTCAGGCTTCCATCATCTATTCCTCCCCTATGTCCAGGGACAACCATGTGCCACTTTACATAGTGCTTCTGGATTCTGATAAGACACCACCTGGTAGCAGTACTATTGTGGCCCAGGACTCTATCCATTTACCTACAAAGTCATCCATTACATAGACCTCAGTTTCCAACCAGTCTGACCCAGGAATCACCTCTCAGCCCACAACTGGGTGCCATAATGGGCAGCAGCCTACCGATTTTTACCTGTTAGGATCACCAGTAACCTCAACACAAGCTATGGGCCCAGCTGTTCTTGTAGCCCAGCCATCCAGAGACAACACAGTGTAGTCAGGTTTGGCAGGTTCTGCATTTATTACTACTATCAGTATCCAGATGACTTCTAGTGACAAGCAAGGCATTGGATTTGGTGTGTCCATCCTAGGTCCCATGTATTCACAAGCATCTGGAGCATTCAACCTTGGGGCAGGACTGAACAGGGCACCGAGCATGATTTCTGTTCCAACATTTAAGTCAGACAATCTGGAATCCCTATGGTAAAAACATGGCTGCTGCTGAAGGAGGAGAAAATACTGTCCCAGTATTTGGAAACAATGCTAGTTCCAGCTTGAATCCAGGCACTTGGGGCCCACACATATATACAGTTAGTGGAGAAGTGGGTCGGGACTGCAGCATTCACACAGGTGGAGACTCTACAGTCTCCATGACCTATAAGTGTACTGGAAACTCATACAGGCAAAGAAAATGTCCACATGGAAGAGCCACTATCTTGGAGAAGACATGCGTGCCAAGAGACGTGAGGGTTCACCCCCCACAGAGACCCTGCGGCTTACTGGGTCACACTGCCTGTGGGGCAGTTGCAAGTGGCAGCACCAACTCTGTGCTTGGACTCACCTTTAGTTCCACATTCCTTCCCAGTAATGGCAATCCACCTGTCCAACATACAGTCAGTAAGCATGGAAAGGACAACATTATTCACAAGACGGTATAACCTGTTTACCAAGAATACTTGCTTCACAGCTAAATAATTGCAGAGCACCCAATACAGATCCAGCAAGTGCTGTAGCAGAAGTAGACAGTATTATACCTATGATGGCAGGCGTCTATATCAGGGACCCTTCAACACAAGGTAAACTAGACCCACGTGAAAGAGCCACCACTGAGGAGAAGAGAGGTGTGTCAGGACACATGGCAGTCTTCTCCTTAATTCCAAGCAACAGAAGCCTACCATCAACAACCCAGGTGGTGGAGTAGTGGGAGACAGCAATGCTGTTCCCAGAGATGGAGACTCAGATGTTCCTGGTACCCAAAAAACTACCTGGGACGCACCTGCACAAAGTAAAGTAGACCCATGTGAAAGAACCACCACTGAGAAAAAGAGATGTGTGTCAGGATACATGGGGTCTCCTCCTCAAATCTGAGCCCCATGAAGCCAATGGTCAAAACTCCAGACGGTGGAGTGCTGTGAGAGGGCCATGCTGTTCCCAGTGATGGAGAGTCAGCTATTCCTGGTACCCATAAAAGCACTTGGGACCCATGTACACAAAGTAAATTACACCCACGTGAAAGAGCCACCACTGAGGAGAAGAAGGGTGTGTCAGGACACATGGCAGTCTTCTCCTTAACTCAGAGAGGCAGGGAAACAACCTTCAAAAACCCAGGTCTAGGAGTAGTGGGAGAGGGCCATGCTGATCCCAGAGATGAAGATTCAGCTATTCCTAGTACCCATCAACTTACCTGGGACCCTTCTACACAAAGAAAATTTGAATCACGTGAAAGAACCAAACTCTGGAGAAAAAAGGTGTATCAGAAGACATAACAGTCTCCTCCTCAAATCCAAGCAGCAGGGGAGCAAACATCAACAACCCAGGTGGTGGAGTAGTGAGAGACGGCCAGCTCTTCCCAGAGATGGAGAGAGCTGTTCCTGGTAACCATGAGTGTTACCGGGACCCATCTACACAAACACAAATTGCTCCATGTGGAAGAGCCACTGCCTCGGAGAAGACACACTGTCAAGAGACGTGTGTGTTAGAGCCTCCGTGGCTTGCGGGTCACACTGTCTCTGTCGCAGCTGCAAGTGGGAGCACCAACTCTGTGCTTGGACCTACTTGTAGTTCCACATTCCTTCCCAGTAACGGTCGTCCACATGCCCAGCATACAGTCAGTAAGCATGGAGGGGACAACATTAGTCACATGAAGGTAGTACCTGGTATTCCTGCTTCACAGCAGAACAACTGTGGAGCACTCAAAGCAGATCCATCAAGTGCTGTAGCAGAAATAGACAGTATTATATCTATGATGGCATGACTCTATGTCAGGGACCCTTCTACATAATGTAGTGTAAACCCACGTGAAACAGCCACCACTGAGGAGAAGAGAGGTGTGTCAGAAGGCATGGCTGTTTCCTCCTCAAATCTGAACCACAGGGGGCCAACCTTCTGCAGTAGTGGGAGATATTTCCACAGATGGAGACTCAGCCTTTCCTGGTACCCATAAAAGCACCTGGGACTCACCTACACAAAGCAAACTAGACTCACGTGAAAGAGTCACCACTGAAGAGAAGTGAGGTGTTTCAGGAGACATGGAAGTCTCCTCCTCAGATCTGAGCAGCAGGGGGACAACTGTCTACAACCCAGGTTGTGGAGAGTGGGAGAGGGCCACGCTATTCCCAGAAATGGAGACTCAACTATTCCTGATACCTTTAAATGCACCTGGGTCCCTTCTACACACTGTAAACTAGACTGATGTGAAAGAACCACTACTCTGAAGAAGAAAGGTGTATCAGAAGTCATGGCGGTCTCCTCTTCAAATCAGAGCACCTGGGGACCAACTTCAGAAATCCAGGTGGTGGAGTAGTGGGAGAGGGCCATGCTGTTCCCAGAGATGGAGACTCAGCTATTTCTGGTACCAGTAAACGCACCTGAGACTCTTCTACACAAAGTAAAGTTGACCCACGTGATAGAACCACTTCTCTGGAGAAGAAACGTGTATCAGAAGACATGACATTCTCCTCCTCAAATCTGAGCAGCAAGGAAACAACATTCAAAAACCCAGGTTGTTGAGTATTGGGAGAGGGCCATCCTGTTCTCAGAGATGGAGACTGTGCTGTTCTTGGTACCCATAAAAGCACCTGGGGTCTTTCTACATAAAGTAAACTTGACCCACGCGAAAGAGCCACTAATGAGGAGAGGAGGGGTGTGTCAGGGGACATGGTAGTCTTTCCTTAACTCAGAGCATCAGGGAAACAACCGTTAAAAACCCAGGTGAAGGGGTAGAAGGAGAGGGCCTTGTCCTCCCAGAAATGGAGACTCAGATGTTCCACTTACCCACAAATGTATCTGGGAGCCTTCTACACAAGATAAACTTGACTCATGTGAAAGAACCACTACTCCAGAGAAGAAAGGTGTATCAGAAGACATGGCAGTCTCCTCCTCAAATCTGAGCAGCAGGGGGCCAAACGTCAAAAACCCAGGTGTTGGAGTAGTGGGAGAGGGCCATGCTGCTCCCAGAGATAGAGACACCTGTTCCTGGTAACCATAAGTTCTACCAGGACTCATCTACACAAACACAAATTGCTCCATGTGGAAAACCCACTCTCACAGAGAAGACGCAAGCCCCTGTGGGTTGCCTGGCCACACTGCCTCTGTCTCAATTTCAAGTGGCAGCACCAACTCTGTGCTTGGGCTCACTTGTATTTCCACATTCCTTCCCAGTAATGGCAGTCCTCTTGCCCAGCATACAGTCAGTAAGCATGGAGAGGACAACTTTATTCACACGATGGTAGGACCAGGTATTCTTGCTTCGCAGCAGAATAATTGCAAGGCACCCAATACAGATCCAGCAAGTGCTGCAGCAGAAATAGGTAGTATTTTATCTATGTTGGCAGGCGTCTATGCCAGGAACCCTTCTACACAAAGTAAATAGGCCCACATGAAAGAAACACTACTCTAGACAAGAAAGGTTTATCAGAAGACATGGCAGTCTCCTCCTCAAATCTGAGCAACAGGGGGCCAACTGTCAATAACCCAGGTGGTTGAGCAGTGGGAGATGGCCATGCTGTTTCCAGAGATTGAAGCAGCTGTTCCTGGTAGCTCTAAACACTATCGGGGCCTATCTACACAAAAACCAAGTGCGCCATGTGGAAGAGCCACTATCACGGAGAAGATACGCTGTCAAGAGACGTTTGTGTTCACCCCCCACAGAGCGCCTGCAACTTGCCAGGCCACACTGCCTCTGTCGCTGTTGCAAGTGGCAGCACCTACTCCGTGCTTGGACCCACTTGTAGTTCCACATTCTTTCCCAGTAATGGTTGTCCACCTGCCCAGCCTACAGTCAATAAGCATGGAGGGAAAACCTCATTCTCAAGACCTGGTATTCTTGTTTCACAGCAGAACAATTGCAGAACACCCAATGCAGATCTGGTAAGTGCTGTAGCAGAAGTGGACAGTATTATATCTATGATGGCAGGCATGTATGTCAGCACCCTTCCCTAAGAACACTGGGAGCTCTCTTACCCCTGATACCAGTGGTCCTCTGCTGAAGAACCCCATGTATGTTATGATTGGATACACCAATGCTCACTCAATGCACAGAGTGCATGTGTTCCCTCTCCCATGCACAGTGCTGGCCATGCGATGGGGGATAACACCATGAAATTTTAAACAGAACTTAAGCTTGCCCTAGTGAGGTGCTCCTCTGGAGGAGCAAGCACTGTGTTTATCCTGGTCAACTGTGTCTGTGTTCTGGGCATGACTAGAGCACCTTCATAACCTGCTTAGGGCTTCATCAATTGTTCCAAAAAACAATTCCTTTCTCATCTCATGAATCTCAACAAATAAGGACCAAATATTCTTCTGTAAATTGTGTATAACTGGAAATGGACTTTGTTGCACCAGAAAGGGCCCAACTCCTTTACATGAAACTTAATCTGATTGCTTCATACAGCAAGTGTGTACATGTGTATTTTTTTTGTTGTTGTTATGTGCATGTATGTGTATTGGAGGGCAAGGGGCACATGAGCCCCAGTTTAGAACTACTCCAGAATGACACCAGGTTCAAGAAATTCCAATGGTGAAAAATAGAAGAAAGCTGCATAAACCATCAACTGTGCCATTCCTGGCGTGACTGTGAACTCAGCTGACCCAAGATCCTGGCCAGTTTTCTCTGGTGTGGAACTTGTAGGACACTACTGCTGTCTATAGTAGTTTCCCCAACCTATTTGCCTCGATGGGCTTTTATCATTCCCACATTGTGTTACTTATATATACATATGTGTATAAAACTTTGTTCTTATTAATCTGCCTTTACTCATGTGTCTTTTTGACTTAGCAGTAGAGAAAGAGTTTACCTGTGTGAATGGTGATGGGTTGAGCCAGACTAAAGGATGCAGAATTTTCCATGTCAAAGTGACTGAGATGTGGAAGAGGCTTCATGTTCTACCTGCATGCGCCGACATCTGCAATCTGCCTTTTTAATGTAAGGGATGACAGTCCTAGAGGAAGTAAGGTACAAAGGAGTGAGAGATGAGGTGACTCAACCTTTCCTCTTCTCTCTGTGTTTGGCTCTTCTTTCACCCTGCTCTGACCTTACTAAAGGCTAGATAACCCCTGATGTGTCAAAGGAAACCACTCAATGATTTTGTTTTGTTTTGTTTTTTTAAAGAAATCTTTAAATGTTTTCTTTTATGTCTTCATATTTAATTTAGACTTAGGCCACTCATTCTTACACATTCCCTTATCACCCAGGGAGTAACGATTTGAGCCTGGAGGAGTGAAGAGAGAAAGAGCACATACCTGCTCTGTAATTGTTGGAAATTTCAGTTTCTTTGAATTTATTGTGCTGCTTAAATGCAGCAGATGAGATCTTCTTCAGTAATTGGCCCCGTTCTGATCTAAATCACTAAACTATCAAATCACGTGGGCTACAATTGTGCATAGTTCTGGTTGACCATAGACTCCCCCCCCCCCCCCCCCCCCCCCGGATCTCCACTAGACTTGAAAAAGGCAAAATTCTTGACTGTATGGAACCTACATTCTAGGTTCATGGGAGCAGAAATACAAACATGCAAAATATCTAATAGGTTAGCGAGTAACTAATGTTATGGAGAATAAAGTAGCATATGGAACATTGAGATTATAGGCAGAATCACAGCATTCAGTTTAAATGGTGGACAGGATAAGCCTCACTAGGAAGGTGGGATTTGAACAGGCTAGAGGGAGGTGAATGAAACAAACGTCTGAGGGAAGAGCCTTCCAGATAATAGGAATAATCATTGCAAAAGCTCAGAGGAGAGATACCTGATATCCTCTGGGAGCAATTATAAACTAATGCCTGGAATAAAGTCAGCAAATGGAAGTAAGAGATGAGGACAGAGAAGATGTGGGTTGAATTCCCTGCACCATTTATTGGTTGCACAATGACAAAGAGTAGAGCCATCTTTCAAGTGTTTCAGTGAACTCAATGCTTTTTCCATCGCCTATTTACTTTGCAAGATTTTGGAAAGGCTAAAATAAAATAAGGAATTCATTTAAATCATTGTTGTTGTTTTGTTCTATAAATAAGGATAGATGCATAGTAGATAGATAGATAGATAGAGATAGATAGATAGATAGATAGATACATACATACATACATACATACATACATACATACATACATACATGGATAAAGACAGGAGATATATATATCAACACTGAATGAGTTCCTTAGGCAATAATGCTTTAGTTGTCTTTACCAGGCAATTCAAACAGAGATCCCATTTTAACAGGAACATAAAAATGCCTACTTTTATGAAGTAAACATGTGGAAAACTACAGTAACTGAGCCTAAAAATTCATGGCATTGCTCGTGCTTTGTGACTTCAGAGAATCACCTGCCCTTTGTAGTCAGAACAACCTCTCAGAAGCAGGGTTGAAATCTAGTTTGCTTCTAATAGTCCTGCACCCTCTCTCAGCCATGCCTGGTAATATTACCGGAGACAACTTTTAAACGTTTGTACCTGCTTGTTCATACCTTTAACGTTCGTTAAAGCCTTTAAGCGAAAATTAATGTCCTGATAAACGTTTAACATACATGTGGTAGATGTAAAGAAGAGTTTGAATTTCATGTTTGTTTAAATATTTATTTTTGAGAGACAGCATGAGTTGGGAGGGGCTGAGAGACAGGTACACAGAGAATCTGAAGTGGGCTCCAAGCTGACAGCAGAGAGCCTGATGCGGAGCTTGAACTCAAACTTTGAGATCATGACCTGACCCGAAGTTGGACACCCAACCGACTGAGCCACCCAAGTGCCACTTGAATTTCATATTTTGATGCACTTACACAGTAGAAGCAATTTCTATTTTTTAAAATTTGCTTTAATGTTTATTTCGGAGGGGGAGATGCAGAGAGAGAGGGTGACACAGAATCTGAAGAAAGCTCCAGGCTGTGAGCCATCAGCATAGAGCCCAACATGGATCGGGAACCCACGAACTGCGAGATCATGACCTTAGTTGAAGTTGGACACTTAATCTACTGAGCCACCCAGGCACCCCCTAGAAGCAATTTCTAAATAAACAGAAATATTTCATTGTTATGAAAATAATATATAAGCATAATAGCATCTTGAATCATATTAAAATGTAACCCTTTCTCCTGAGTTCCCCTCTCCAGAGACAGTTTTTTGCTACTTTAATGTCATCCCCTTAAGTCTAAACATTATGCCTATCTTGGTGCATCATGACATACTCATTTTAAACAATATTTTTACCACTCTGCCATGATGGATGAGGACAAAACTCCACTCCCCCTGTTTTCCCTCCCTTTTCGTTTTCAATAGGTCATATTTAATTAATTTGGCTGCTTCTCTCTTGTAATTTCATGTAATTTTGCTGACTCTATTGGTGAGGGAGGTGGTAGCAGAGGGCTAAAGGCACTGGTCCTAGAGATGATCTGCTTGAGTTAGAATCCTTGTCCTTCAACTTTTATTAGCTCTGTACCCCTGAGAAATTTCCACATCCTACCTGTGCCCATTGTTTTCTCATCCCTAAATCAGGAGACAGGATTCCTCCCTACCTTATGGGGTTTCTTGTGATAATGCAACTAATAATGCATTTGTAGCTTTTAGTGTCTAACACACAAGAGAGCTCAAGAAACATTAGCTATTATTATTTACATCTTATGTTATTAACTTTCACCTTCATCTCATGATTCTCTCAGTGCATGAGGCTGTGCTCTGTAGCCCCTCTGCATTTCCATTCCCCTTGTACAAATCATCTTCTGTGAATACGTGCTTGCTTTTATTTGTGCTGTTAGCATTTACATTTTGCCATACAATTGTAGCAAAGTGTTCTGTGTTTTATCCACAGGTTAGCTCCAAGTGTTAAAAACCAATAAACTGTATTGATAAAGTATCGCTTAGTCTTGGGGAAAATAGTGTGATAGGATTGTATTTTCTACTCTGCCAGTATAACACTCCTTCTTGTCTTTAACATCAGTTGTTCAAAATCACACTACATTTTAGTTTGGTTTATGCTTCTCATATATTTTAAATTATTTTTCCCAAAATTTGAACTATTTTCTTCTTTTAATCCTTGCACTATGTGAACATTAAAAATACTTTATTTTCAATGTTATTAAAATAAAATGATATTATTTTATTTACTTGGCTGGGTCCCTTCCTTTTCTAGAATGCTTGCACCTCCCCTCCCCAGTTTGGAAGCTATAACACTGAAAGATATGATCCAAAAAGAAAGGGGGCCAGAGGGACTCCTCAGATTGCCTTTAGACTAGGCCAGAAATGCTCACTAATCACTAATTATGAAAAATGCATAATTCTGGCCTCATCATCCTAATTTTGTCACTTTGTAGGATCAAAAATCAAAAATCAAATAAAAAATAAGATACCACTCTGAGAAGGAGGGTTTAATCCCTACCCTGACTCACTGAATCTCTTTTTCTTATGTGGAAACCTGAACCTACTCTCTACAGAAAAGGCTATTCTGGCATAAATTTCAGATGGCAAGAAGAAAACCTCAAGAGGCTCAGAAGTTTAGTTCAGAGAAGCAACCAGAAATTCAGATGATTACCTGACACTGGAAGGACTTGCTTGATATGAAAACAGAGCTGTAAATCTCACAAGATTACAGGATCTTATAAGAATTTCAAACCTTCCTTCTATTAATTGGCAATCCCATAAGAATAGCCTCCCTTTAACACACTGATAATATGTTTCACAATTTAATATTCAGCGGCCTATGTTTTGGCTAAATGAGCTTCAGGAAAAAAAAAAAAGAAGAAGAAGAAGAAACTTGTGGTTTAGTTACATCTACTTTGGAGCCTCTAGTTAATCTGCTTCTGCTGTGCTCTGTCTTCTTATCATCTGTAAAATGGAGGCAGCTCAAAAACCACAGTCACAGAAACGATGTACAGTTTTATGCACACAGCTGTCTTCATTGGTTTAGAATACCGGTAATATTTAAACTATTACTCAAATAGTACACATGATATTTTGAATCATCTAAGACAAAACTGTCAAAATAAAGAAAAAGTGGGACACCTCGGTGGCTCAGTCGGTTAAGTATCTGACTTCTGCTCAGATCATGATCTCACGGTTCATGGGTTCAAGCCCCACATCGGGCTCTGTGCTGACAGTTCAGAGCCGGGAGCCTGCTTCGGATTCTGTAACTTCCTCTCTCTCTGACCCTCCCCTGCTCACGTTCTCCCTCTCTCTCCCTCTCTCTCTCTCGCTCTCTCGCTGTCTCTCTCTCCCTCTCAGAAATTTAAAAAAATATTAAGAAAAGGAAAGGGGCCCAAATTAACTATGATTTTCCCAAGGGGACACAATTATGTTATGGTAGATCTGAGATCAGAACCCTGATATCACCGATCCCTCTCCATTGTTCGTTAATTGGGTTTTGAACTATACAGGGAAATAAAACTCCTGTGTTATACGTAACTGGTGAAGGGCTTGGCAAGATTGGAATTTAAGCACTGCATATTAAGAAGAATCTGGAAAATTCTTTTTTTTCTTCAAAAAAATTGTTTAAACAGTTATTCATTTTTGAGAGAGACAGAGCACTAGTCAGGGAGTGCAGAGAGGGAAGGAGACACAGAATTCGAAGCAGGCTCCAGGCTCAGAGCTGTCAGAACAGAGCTTGATGCAGGGCTTGAACCTACAGATAGTGAGATCATGACCTGAGCCAAAATCAAATGTTTAACCCACTGAGCCACCTAGGTGCCTCAAATCTGGTAAATTCTTAAAACTAAGTTAAATATATGCTAGATACATAGAAACCAGTGGTACCTGAAGATGATTCTATAGGAAGAGCGAAAGGAGTAGTTGAAGGTATGTATGCGCTGCAGTTACAAAAAGGATAGGTGAGTTCCTGTTTCTCAGCACTTTGGAGGTTCCACCCCAGGATACAATAATAAAATAAAATAAACATTTGAATTAGGTCATATTTAATTCTTCATGTTCATGTAAGCCAACAAAATATCCCGGGTAACATCTACATTGTCATTTAGTTTCTATCTTGAGTTTTCATTTCTAAAAGTCTTTCTAAACACAAAACAGAGGTTGAAGAAAGGTATATGGGAGGAGGCAGAGATAACATAAGCCCATTTCACTTATCATGAAAATTAAGCTCCAAACAAATTCTCCACAGCTGAAAATCTCCAAACAATTTTCATTTTATGGCAAGGCTTCTGGAAAAATCATGCTGAAGGATTCATAATTACCCAAATGTCCCTTATCTGTTTCAATACATATCATATATATTATGGGACTTCTGAGGGCAGAGAAACATATCCTGGCTGAACATCTCTATGCCCATAATGCAGGTAAGATCGTCTCAAACCAACCTGAGGAGGTTAGAGCCCATTTTTTTCTATTACTAATATTAATAGAGGACAAAACTTCATGTTTTTGTTGGACAACCAAAGTCAATTTGTGATTAAAATCTATGGCCTGTAATTAAGTCTGTAGTGTAGATATCCTTGGATGCTGGAAGTATTTTTGTGGGTTTTATTCATGTTATGGGTTTCTAGGCAGGATCTACTCAAAAACTCTGTGTCTACTTTGACATTTACAATGAAGTTATCATGTAACCTTGAGCAAAGTGAGCTCATCATCATAAAGGAATGATATTAATACTGTCTATACCTACTTTGAGAGGTTTTTGTAAAGTATCAAATAAAGTAACAGAGGTATATATGAATGCACATATTTTCATTGATAGTTCTACACACTTAAAAATAACTCTACAGAATGCACTATAAAAATCTTGATTATATGTATCTTGAAACTAGTTCCCAGTTCTCCAATATAACTATGTAAATTAACAAACAGCTCAGAAGACAAGATGGTGGAAAAGTAGGGAGTTCTGTGCCTTTTGTCCACCGCATCTCACAAACAAAGAAGGCCTAAAGCCATAGTGCACTGAACCACAAGAGTCTGGGAGGAAAAGAGACAGTGTCCACTAAGAAGACAACCTTATAGGTGTGTGACTGGGAATTGGGAACTGGGCCCCGGAGGCACAGAGGGGAGGGAGCCCCCTCCACAGACAGCCGTGGAGAGAAGAGGGGAGGAGAAAGAGTGGGTGAAACTGCTCACGGAACTGTCCTTGAAGAAGAGAAAAACCTCAGCCTGGGACAGAGAGGGATCCTATCATCCTGTCTCTAATCGCAGCATGTTCAGAGAGAGATCCTATCTCTAGCTGTGGCGATTTCTTTGGACTGGATACCCTGGTCCCAGGTGGCGCCTGGAGAAACTACTCCCCTACTCCCCCTACTTGATCCCTGGCTAGGAAGCAGCCAGGCCTGCGGGGTTACATTTCCGGTGGTATCATTAAAGTGCATGGACTACGATCTGGAAAAAAGGTGGGGTCTGGATGTAGAACCTGGTCCACCTTGGCTAAGCCCGCAGCACAGGGAGATAGGACTCAAACGCTGGCTTCAAGGAAGAGCTGGGTTGCCACCAGTTTTCTCCCCACAACCACCAAGGCGGGGTCTCAGGGAGAGGCCCATAGGACCAGCAGTGGAGGTGAGACCTGCTTACACCAAACCATGCCCATCTGCGCTGGAGAGTTGCCTCTTTTTTTTTTTTTTTTACCAGAACCCAGGGCAAGACCCATATTGACACATTGCCGTGATTAACTCTAGATCAATTCTTGCTATTCAGATATTTTTTCCCTTATCTCATTCTTATCTCTCCCCTCCTATGGACTGGGCACTCTGGTCATTGGTTTGCTTAAATAGTCACATTTAATCCATTCTTTTGATGAATATCCTACACCTCTATTGTTACCCTCCTTTATCCCTCTGGAATAATCAGACTATATACTTTCTTTGGGTAACATTATCTTAATTTCTTTCTCCTCTCCTCCTACCATATTCTCCTGTTTCTCTCTCTTAATTAAGTCTTTTAGTCTCTCTGTCTGGTCAAAGTTCAACTTCACTTTCTCCCTAGCCCTGTCATTTCTCTCTGTGCATATGCTCTTCCATCAGCACTGTCTCCACCCTGCTTTTTATTTGTAGCTGGGATTTCTGGTTTTATACATTTAGACTGTCCTTTGTCTTTAGTTGTTGTTGTTGTTGTTGTTGTTGTTGTTGTTTTCCCATTCAGTTTGCTTGTTTGTTTGATTTGTATGTGTGTTTATGTGCTTTTGTTCCCTGTGTGTTTGTCTGTTTTCCTTTTCAGGGCTACCTCAAGAAACAAGCCAAAGTACACATGGTGGAAAGTCCCAAATATCACTATGAGTAGGGAAATAAAATAACCAAAGGCACAGCAAGAGAGACCAAGGGACACCATTAAAAGAACCCTTCCTGAATGGAAAGGCTATGGACAGTCAATGAGCCTCCTTTAATACAGCAGAACTCGCGGGTGCAAAGCCCACAACAAGCTTTTAAAACTTATAAGAGAGAGAAAGCTAGCCAAAATGATGAAACGGAAGAACTCTCCTCTAAAGAAATTCCAGGAAGAAATGACAGCTAAAGAATTGCTCAAAACAAATATAAGCAACATAACTGACCAAGAATTTAGAACAATAGTCATAAAATTAATTGTTGGGCTTGAAAACGGCATGGGAGACATCAGAGAAGCTATTGCTACAAAGATTATGGACCTTAAAAATACTTGTGATGCATTAAAAAAATGCTATAAATGAGGTGCATAATAAAATGGAGGCAGCCACTGCGTGGCTTGAAGAGGCAGAGAAGAGACTAGGCGAATTAGAGGACACAATTATAAAGAAAGAGGAAGCCAAGAAAAAAAGAGAGAAATTGATCCAGGAGCACAAAAGGAGAATTTGAGAACTGAGTGATGCAATCAAACGGAACAATATCCATATCCTAGGAATCCCTGAACAAGGAGAGAAAGGAGCTGAAGGGGTACTTTAACAAATTATACCTGAGAACTTCCCCAATCTGGGGAAGGAAACCGACATTGAAATCCAAGAAGCACAGAGAACTCCCCTCAGACATAACTTGAATTGATTTTCTGCATGACATATCATAGTGAAACTGGCAAAATATGAGGGCAAAGAGATAATTCTGAAAGCGGCTAAGGATAGAAGAGCCCTAACATTCAAAGGGAGTCTTAGAGTGGTTGCAGGCCTATGTACTGAAACTTGGCAGGCCAGAAAGGAATGGCAAGAAATCTTCAATGTGATGAACAGAAAAAATGTGCAGCCAAGAATCTTCTATCCAGCAAGCCTGTCATTCAGAATAGAAGGAGAGATAAAAGTCTTTCCAAATAAACAAAAATTGAAGGAATTCATCACCACTAACCAGCCCTACATGAAATCCTGACGGGGACTCTATGAGGGAAATGTTGCAAGGAACACAAGGTACCGGAGACACCACTACAAGCAGGAATCCTACAGAGAACACAATGACTCTACACCCATATTTTTCAATAATAACACTGAATGTAAATGGACTAATGCTCCAATCAAAAGACATAGGGTATCAGAATGGATAAAAAAGCAAAATCCATATATTTGCTGTCTAAAAGAGACTCATTTTAGACCTGAGGACACTTTCAAGTTGAAAATAAGGGGATGGAGAAAAATTGTATCATGCTACTGTAAGTCAAAAGAAAACTGGAGTAACCATACTTATATCAGACAAACCGGACTCCAATTAATTTCTTAAGTGCCTTCTGGATATTATATAATTTTTATTTGTATTTTCTCATTGGCCCAATATTTTTGAAGAGACTTTCTTAAAATTTATTTTTGTTGTGAAAACTTCTCTCTCTCTCTTTTTCTAGATCTATTGCACTATGGTCACATTATTATTTATTATTTAAGTTATTTTTTTGTTCTAGTTTTCTATGACAATATAATTATAATGTATATGTGTATGTTGATGATATGAAGGTTTTTAATATTTTTAGTGTACATGCTTTACATTTTTAGGGATCCTTATAAATTATGTCATTTTTATATTCTGTAGCTTTTAACATGGAACTAGAAAAGATGAATTGTTCTTTTTCCTATTGTTTTTTTTCTTCTATGGCCGTAGATGTAATAGGATAAAATGTTGTTTATGTAAGGTGAGATTGTTCAGAAAAAATATTTCCCTTTCCTAACAAAGAATAGATAATAAATAATAAATGCTTCTAAGTAGATAGATCTCTTATGTAAATGATCCAGCAGTGCAAAATGACTATAACAAATATGACAGTGTTTGTTAACCTTATTGCCAAACCTATTGATTTCACTATCTGGTATCAACAAGACAAACAAAACCATTACAGAAGTGTTATATTTGGTTCTGTACTTATATGAACCTAATGTGCTCCTACAATCAACTTGATTAAAGCTGGAGGTGATATTACAGCTCTCTAGTAGTTCCATTCATCTCATTTACAACTGAGGGACCCAAGGTCATATAACTAATTGGTAGTATTGTAAAAACTCGTCTAGAAAAGTTCTTACTCCCTTGAGCAGTCTATTTGCATTATAGTTTGTGTTCTAGCCAGGTTGTGGCATACTAACTCCTTCCAAACTTGTCTCAGAAAATAGGTTCTACCAAGAGCTCATACTGTGTCGGCAACAACTCATCTGACTCTACTCCTCTGATTTATTTCCTGGATTGGTAAAAATGAGCTTGGGCAAAGTAGATCGTTTCTCAGAAACTTGAAGTAAGAGAGAAGTCGAGGAAGAGCAGTGGGCACCACGGTGGATCCAAGAGCGAGACAGACATGAAACAGAATCTTGATTGGTAGGTGGAAAGGAGTACAGGAACGATGCACCATGAGAGACAGAGATGGGGAGACTCTAACCAGAGAGGCCAAGAGGCAGAGAGAGAAGAATGGAAGAGGAATTATCCCCTAGAGCCTCAGTTTTGTGACCTTTGCAAGATCTGGCTGTTCAGTTCTCTCTGGATTTTCATGAGACTATTCTGAATGCTTGATACTCTTTCCCTATCTCTTGAAATACCTTAAATCAGTTCATTTTTCTTGCAGTGAAATGATCCCCACTGGGGCTTACCATACTGAATCAAAATAAACCAATAAAATCCCTTGCCACATTTCTAAGCCTTTCTCCAGTGGGTTGTGGAAGATACTGAATCCCACCAATATAATTTTGCTTTGGGGTAGGATTTTAAAGTGACATCAAAACTTCCTGGAGAAACATATGAAAGGTAACATTCAAAGTGTCTATGATTAAGTTTTAGTAACCAGTCCATTTTTATATAAACATCTTGGCAATTCAGGCAGAATAATACTGATGCAAAACCTTCTATGGAAGATATCCTGGATATGTTTGACATGTCTGACAGCTTAAACTTTAAACCAGTTTTACTTCCACTTGGGTATATCTTCAAAAATAATATTAAATTTACACAGTTGCCTTTATCTATGATCCCTGGTAGTAGTAGTTGGACATATAAAGAGGATGGCTTCATGCCAGACTCCTGATATAGTCAGTAAAAAGTCTTGGTATGAGATGTAAAAGTTAAAGCTGTACTCTCTTCTAAGGTGGTGACATAAGTGACTGCTGAATTTCCCTCCTCCTGTGGGCTCACCAAACATCTTGCTACACTTGGCACAATTCCCTCTGAGAGAAATCTAGATGCTAGTTGAGTCACTCCTACACATTGGGTAATGAAATAGTATCCATACCAAAACATGTAAGAAAGGCTGAGGCACACTGTTATCATAAATTCCCTCTCTGCACAGTTCTATACAATCAGGAGGGAGCCCCCAACTTCTCATCGCTTCCTAAGGAGTGAAGTGCTACAACTTTTAAAGCTGTTGTTCAAAAGAAAGGCCCCCAAACCACTTAATTCTGAAAGCTAGTGGGGGCTTTTGTTTCTGAGTCCTGAGGACTATAGCAAATAAAGCAGCAGCTGCTAACAGGTGCATCAACTTACTGTACCAACCCCTCAGAAGGGTCATGCAAAAATGATGATCTCCTCAATCTAACCCTGGCAGTGGTTTGACATCATATATTAAAACTGATGCCTGAGGGCTTAGCTTCTAATTAATATACATCTAGGTGTTTACTGAGATCCTCCTCAGTGCCTTAAAATAGCTTCTGGGAACTTCACCCACATTCTCCCTCTAGTTCATTCCAGCAGACAAAACAAAACAAAACAAAACAAAAATTAAAAACAAAACAAAAAAACAAAAAACAAAACAAACAAATAAAAAACAAAACAAAATAAAACACAAAGTTAGAAGTATTTTTCTGGAAGAAGCTTGTCCACAAATCTAATGCCCCAACTTCTGTCATTCTTCCTATAGGGCAAGACTCCAAATCACTCACTCTGATGGCCCATGGCACTTGCTTTCATAATCCCCCCAGGATTATAGACTATTCTCCAGTAAAGGAGAACTCCCTGCTACTGTATGGAGGACTGGCTCAGCACAGAGAGAGAAGGGGAAAATGCTCATATCCCACTTTCTTCCTGGAAGGGGTTTGAGTGCATACTGTACAGGCTGCTGCCTGATGCTTTGGGTTCCATTCAGCCAGCATCTGGATGCTGACTGTGACCCTTGCCTTTAAGAGATGGATGCATTTTCAAGCTCAACTACTGGAACACACTAAGAATAAATACAGAGGCTTGGATAATCCCAAAGCTGGGATAGCTGATGAGTATTATCTCCTGTACAAGACCAGTCTGTCAAGACTGGGAAAAGTGGCCATTTTATTTAATGTACAGACATCAACCCAGAATGTCAAGACAAAGGAAGAAACAGAGTAGGTCCCAATGAAAATAGCAAGATAAACTTTCAGAAACCAACTTTAATAAAATGGAGATAAGTGATTTTATCCAATAGAGACTTAAAATTAATGGTCAGAAAGATGCCAAATGTGATCAGGAGAACAAAGAATAAGGAAAGTAAGAATTTCAAAAGAAATAGAAAGTGAGAACATATTTTGGTGAACAGTTAGAAGTTCCTAGTAAAACATCATAATGTGCAATCTAAATAAAAATATACAATTCTTATTTTTCAATCATACCCCAATAAAGTCAGAATATAAAACACACAAAAATAATAACTTTTTTTTAAATTTTTTTTAATGTTTTATTTATTTATAGGAGAGAGAGAGAGAGACAGCGTGAGCAGGGGAGGGTCAGAGAGAGAGGGAGTCACAGACTGAAACAGGCTCCAGGCTCTGAGCTGGCTGTCAGCACAGAGCCCGACGCGGGGCTCGAACCCACGAACCGCGAGATCATGACCTAAGCGAAAGTTGGATGCTTAACCGACCAAGCCACCCAGGTGCCCCGAACTTTTTTTTTTTAAATAAAAAGGGATTATTAGCTTTCCTACTGTGTCAGTTTAATTTATTGCCCTCAGCTGGAAATTCACCCTCTAGTACCTGTTCTGATGTAATGAGTTTCTACTTTATGATTAGGACAGTGTGAAGCTTTATCTGTAGTGTGATGGGCATTGTTGGGGAAGGGAGGTCCTCTTCTTGGTTCTGATACACTGAGATTTTACTCTCTCTTGTGTCTGCTGCTCTTCTGGTCATCACTGCAATGTCATACCCAGAACTGCAAGTCCATCCTACTAGACTCTGCCCCTAGTCCATACACACCAAGTGCATACACACCAAGTATGCAGTCTTTCAGTGACCATATGGCTCTGACCTGGCCTTGGTAGTTGCTTCCCTCAGTTCCCAGGTCATGGACACACCATGTCCTGTGTTTATTCCTGTGATAGCATCTCAAGTCCTCCTGCACACCTCCCACCTGCTTCACTTCACCTGTGTTTAAGAGGGTACTTCCCATGGTCTTCCCAGGATGGACACCATGCACCACACATCACATGGCAAAGCTGCTGAAGAGTGAGCAGGAATCCCTTTGTGTAGATGTCCATCACCTACACTCACCTGTGCCCCAGAAGGTAACTTCCTTCTGTCCTGTGACTATGCTCTGGCTCTGGCTTGAGCAACCTAGCAAATGCCTGCACTATTCAGTGGGTTTGTCAGATAAGGTTTGTACCCAACCCTTGAGGGAGGCATCCCTTCCAAGGTTTTCCTTTTTTAGACATTCCCTTCAGTTCTAACTTACTCTTTCACATTCTTTTATGTCTTTATCTTCCTATAATTACTTTATAATTCTTTATATTAAACTTCCTCTGTTCAAATTATTATGTGGTTTCTGTCTCCTGATGTGACCCAAAGCAATATATTTACATTTTAATAATTCTGTGAGGATTTAATAAATTAACTCAACGTAAGCACCTATTACAACTCTTGGCTTATAGTTAGTTTCTGATAAATATCAACACTATCATCACAATCCTTATCAGTATCATCAACATTATCTTCATCATCATTAAGAGTTGCAAAAGTGACATGGACTCCTTGATTCAAAGACTATTATTCATGGTTTCTTAAAAAACGTATTTGTTGAGAATTCCCTAAACTTGATTTTCCTAATTCAGCCCCTGTTCCAGCCCAACAGTCACTGCTGATATTGTGAAAATCTGCTTCAACCCCACTATATGAGGAATTCACCTTTCAGGGTGACCGAGGCAAATCTTATTGCTCTGGTTTTTGGTATCTTCATTAAAAAAAAAAAAAAAAAAAAAAGGTGGGGCACCTGGGTGGCTCAGTAGGTTGACCGTCCGACTTCAGCTCAGGTCATGATCTCACACAGTTCATGGGTTTGAGCCCCTAGTCGGGCTCTGTGCTGACAGCTCAGAGCCTGAAGCCTGCTTCGGATTCTGTGTCTCCCTCTTTCTCTGACCCTCCCCTGCTCATACTGTCTCTCTCTCTCTCTCAAAAAAAAATTTTTTTTTAAATTTTTTAAAAAGTATTTAAAATAAAATAAAAATAAAAAAGGTTTATAAAACCTGCCCTTCCTAGACAGTGAATAAAATTATTTAATGCTTTATGTAACAAAACATATACAATTCTTTATATAACAATACTCAGAGTCTGAAGTGCTGTCCCTACATGAGACCTATTACTACTGTAGGATAGTCCATTTAAAAAGAAATGTCCCCTGTAGCAAAAAGAGTTCCCATCCTATCTGCCTTTTGATTAAAAGTCAGTATAATAGATTTTGGATGGTTCACTTTTGAATACAAATAAGCTGTACCGGGAAACTCTCTCTCTCTCTCTTTTTTTTTTCCCTCAAAGTTTCACCTTGTGTTTCTGTGTTTGAAAAACTCATCAAACCTGAATAAAAGGAAAGAAAATTCAGTCTGCATTGGCCTGCCTTACTGGAATTTCTGAATGTACTGTAGGGAGATTAACAACTAAAGAAAGGAAACACCCTCTTTGTCACCATATGAAAGGCAAGGTCATACCCAGCCCTTTCAGATAAATGAAGAGAGACCAAATATCTCAAAATAAGATATTTGCTTTTACGGTTTTCAGTAGAATAGAACCTAATGTTCAAGCTGAATAGGTCCTTAAGCATCCTGTCATTGGCTTACTTCCTTTATAAATACTGCTCATACTACAACAGAAGGCTTCCTGCACCATTCAGCTACACCAATAAATTATGGTATTTGCTTGTTGTGAACTAAACATAATTTACATTACTATTCTTTAAACATATTTATTCATCACCTACTATATACTGACTACATTTTACTTGCTTTAAACAAACTTATAATTTAGAATAACTCATAGAGAAACAACATAAGTGACCCTACCAAACAAGTCATACTCCATGATATAAAAACGTGCTACAGGAAATTATATGTAAGGAAGAAGAACAATTGTGCCTCATGTATAGAAATGTGAATGCAACCATTTAACAGAAAAAGAAATAGTAAACTGATAATTGCTTCCATAGGAGGTTAAATCTTATTATATACATTTATACTATATAGAAGTCATTTTTGTTTTTATAAACAGTTTGATGACCTTGGATATGTAACGGAGAGCCTAAAGGTGAATTAGAGGATAAGATCCAGAAAGAACTGAATATTTGATCATATTGTGAAAGGAGAACCAGAAGCCATTAGGGGAGATTCAGCATGGAAATTGTAGGAAGGAAATAGAAATAGGAGAAGAGAGAAGCCCCAGTCAGATTCTAATGGCAGGACACATTAGAATAAGAATTTGCCAGTAGGCAGTGAAAACCTCTGATGGCAATAAGCCAAAGAGTTTAGAATTCTATAGGGCTCAAGTTGCTTTGGGTGCACACTTTTGGTATGAATATGTGCAAACTGAAGAATTCTAAATTTTATATCAGGGTCTAGATTCATGTAATGAACATTAGAAATAATCCAGATTTAAAAAATAGAAGTGAAAGAAAAACAGTCAGAAAGTCCAAATGCCTTGGTTATGACAATATATCAGTAAAAAAGGCAGAAATCATAGAGGACAGAAGGTAGTGGTTTACTTATTAAAAGTATGAAAGAAAAAATAAACCGTGTCAACCAAGAATTTTGTTTTCAACAAAGCTATTCTACAGAAAAATGAAAAAGAAATTAAGAAATCCCAGGTAAACAAAAGAGTTCATTGGTAACAGATTTGTCCTACAAGAAGCACTAAAGGTAGTTCTTGATTTTGAAAATAAAGAACACTCAACAGTAATTTGGATACACTTGAAAAAATAAAGATCACCAGTAAAGATAAACATATAGGTAAATATAAAAGACAATATGAATATATATTTTTATTTAGAACTCTGTTTTCCTCTACTTCACTTAAAGCATGAATACATAATGTAATAACAGTAAGCCTAAGTAAATGGAAACAATGTATAAAGATATATCTTGTGATAATAAGTGGGGAAGGGAAACCACATCTACATTGAAATTAATCTGGTAGTAATCCAAACAAGAGTACAATAAATTAAGATGTTGACAACTATCCTCAAAAGAACCATTAAGATCTTAACTCAAAAATGTATAGTAAAATAAGTGACAAAAGAATTAAACTGCTTCCCTAGAAAAATATCTACTTAACACCAACAAAAAAGGCAATAATGGAAGAATTGGAAAGCAAAAAAGATATGATATATAAGAAACACATAACAAAATGGCATACACACATCTGACCTTATCAGTAATTACACAAAATATAATGTATTAAACTTGCCATTTAATGTGCAGATTAATAGAATGGATAAAAAGACAAAATTATATATTGTATAGAGAAAACACAGTTCAGATTCAAAGACACAAATTGGTGAAATGAAAGGATGTGGAGTGGTATACCATGCACATAGTAACCAGAAGAGAGAGAGCTGGAGGGGCCACGCTAACATGGCAAGATAGACTTTAACACAAAGATTATTACTAGAAACAAGGACCTATTGTTATATTTGTAATGTAATATAATGATAATTGTAAGAAAATGTAACAAGTACAAACATATTTGCATTAGACACCAGAGTCCCAAAATATTTGAAGCAAAGACAGAATTGTAGGGAGAAATAGACAACTCGACAATAATAATTGGAGGCTTTAATAAACCACTCTCAATAATAGATTGAATAACTAGACAGAGGATCAGTAAGGAAATACAAGACTCAAACAACTCTATAAACACAGACCTAACAAAGGTCCATAAAAACATCCAATAACAACAGATGCACATTTCTGTTAAGTGCACATGAAATGTCCTCCAGAATAGACCATATCTTATGCCATAAAACAAATCTTGATAAGTTTAAAAGGCTTGAAATAATAAAAAGTATGTTCTTTGACCACAATGGAAGGAAATTAGGAAACAACAACTGTAAGAAATTTGAAAGATGTAGAAATTTGTAGAAATGAAGCAGCATACTTCAAAATAACCAATGAATTGAAGAAGAAATCACAAAAGAAATTAGAAGACATTTGAGATCATTCAAAACAAACACACAATGTACCAAAATGTACAGGACACAACAAGTGTTGCTAATGAAAATTTGTAGCCATAAATGCCTGAATGAAGCAAGAAGAAAGATCTCAAGTGAGTAGCCTAGTGTTCCCTCTAGAGACATTAGAAACTAAATCCAAAGGAAAAAGAGGGAAAGAAAGAATGAAGACTAGAGTAGAAATAAATAAAATGGAGACTCAAAAAACAAAAGAGACAAATCTTTTCTTGATGAGCACTGAGTAATGTATGGAACTGTTGGATCACTATATTGTACACCTGAAACTAAAAAAGCACTGTAAGTGAACTACACTGAAATTAAAGAAAAAATAAAAGAATACCCTTCATTATATTATTCAATATCCCATCTAGACAGATACATTGAAGAATTTCCCTGGAGTCTAGCATATGGAACACATTAAAAAAATAGAGAAAAATCAATAAAACCAAAAGTTGGTTGTTTGAAATGATCAATGAAATTTACAAACTTTTAACTAGATTAACTAAGGAAAAAGGGGGGGGGAAAGACTTAAATTATTAAAACCACGAGTAAAAGAATAGACTTTACTACTAACTCTCCAAAAGTAATGAGGATTATATGGAAATACTCTCAGAACCACAATGAAGTGCCACTTCACACCCAACAGAGAACAATAAATAAAAAATTAGACAATAACATGTACTGGCAAGGATGTGGAGAAACTGAAACTCTCACACGTCTCTGGTGAGGATGTAAATGGTGCCACTATTTTGGAAACACTTTGACAATTATGAAAAGAATGAGTTATCACATGTGTTAGCTTGTTAGGGCTACTGTAACCAAGCAGCATAAGCTAGGTGACTGAAACAACAGAATTCTAGTCTGTCACAGTGGAGACTAGAAGTCTAACATCAAGGTGTCTACAGAGTTGTTGGTTCCTTCTGAGGGCTGTGAGACGAACTTGTTCTAGGCTTTTCTCCAGCCTTCTGGTGGCTTGTGGGCAATTTTTTTATGTTCCATGGTTTGTAGACCCATCATCTCAGTTTGCCTTCTAGTTCACGTAGCATCCCCCCTGTATGCCTGTGTCTGATTGTCCCTCTTGCATCAGCACTCTTGGATCAGCAATCTATCTGATTGGAATATAAATTCACCTTCACCACATCTTAATTGTAACTGCAGTCATTCTATTTCCAGATTAGGTCACATTCTGAGATCTGGACACTAGGATTTCAACATATGAATTGAGGGGGTCTGGTGGGAGGAGCTATACAACTTAATCCCTAACACTGTAGGATCCAGCATCTTCATTGCTAAGCATATACCCACAGCAACATGTTTATATAAAAACCTAAACATGAATGTTTAGAGCAGCATTATTCATAATAGCCAAAAAGTAGACAAACAGGTGATGAATACATAATAAAAACATGATATAGACACACAATTGAATTATTATTCAGCTTTAAAAAGAAATGAAGTCTTAATTTTTTTTAATGTTTTATTTATTTCTGAGAGAGAGAGAGGCATCATGAGCAGGGGAGGGGCAGAGATAGAGGGAGACACAGAATCTGAAACAGGCTCCAGGCTCTGAGCTAGCTGTCAGCACAGAGCCTGACGCTGGGCTTGAACCCACAAACAGTGAAGATCATGACCTAAGCCGAAGTCAGACCCTTAACTGACCGAGCCACCTAGGAGCCCCATGAAATGAAGTCTTGATACATACGACAACACAGATGTAGTAAACATTTTCTAACCATAAGAAGCCAGAAACAAAAGGCCTCCGGTTGTATTACTTTATTTTTATGAAATGTCCAGAATATGAAAATCTGTAGGATAGTAAATAAATTACTCTTTGCTACAGGATGGGGAAGGGGGAGTAGGGAATAACTATAGAAAGTAGTGTTCGTTTCAGGCGCTAAAAGTCTTCTGGAATCAGACAATGGTACTGGTTGCATAACCCTGTGAGCACACAAAAGACCACTGAGTTGTATACTTTAAAATGGTGAACTTTGAGATTTTTAGAAGTATATCTTGGGGCACCTGGGTGGTTCAGGTGGTTAAGACTCCACCCCCTGATCTCAGCTCAGGTCTTGATCTCGGGGTCACAAGTTCAAGCCCCACATTAAGCTCCATACTGGAGGTGAAGTCGACTTTAAAAAATATCTCAACATAGATAATAAAATACATTAAGTATTTTGATTCTTTATGATTCTCCTTCCTTAGTGCAGCCCTCATCAAGACAAGCTATTCTTACTGCTCTATGTTTTAAGGGTATCATGTACCCTTTTAATATATTTTTCTTTTGCATAAAATAGATTGTGAAAGTTGTCTAGTTCCAATATCAACATTGTATTAAGAAAGGAACCACGAAACATAAATGTATGGCAGTTTGACATGAATGACTGGATATTTCGATGATCAATGCAAGAGGAGTTGTGTACACAATGAGAAGCTATTATAGTGTTTGGAACAAGAGTTTAGTGTGTCCCAGTCTTATAGAAAGATTAATCTGGACTAGTGTGTGGCATGAATTACAGGCATACCCTTCCTGCCCTGAAATTGCTGTAGGAGCTATTTGTCTTGTCAAGGACATTATTTTCCACAAATGGCACATAGAAGTTTTCATCTGGCATAATTTCTGAATTATGGATCTGAATATGGGTGACAGAAGATCTACTTGTTGTGATAAAACAACATTCCTGAATTTCCACAGATGTTATTTTTGTCTGATAGGAAGTGCTATCCTAGAATCAAAGCACCAAGTTTTAGAGCAGAATGAAAAGGTTTAATTCAATTTTCTCATTTTCAGATATTTAGTTTTTCAGGATCATAAAATGAATTAATTTTGTAAGATTTGGCCTGGGGAAAAACTTGTTAGAAATTTGTGTATATTCAACCCACTCTTTTTTTCTCTTTATTTTCAACTTTCAATCATTCTGAACAATTTATTCTTAATTTTATTTAGTATGCTTAAATTTTAGTTTTGCTTCTTGAATATTTTTGTTTGTTTGTTTCAAGGTTTTATTTAAATTCTAGTTAGTTAACACACAGCATAATATCAGTTCTGGGAGTAGAATTTAGTGATTCAACACTTGCATACAACACCCAGTGTTCATCACAACACGAGCTGTTTTATTTTTCTTCATAAATTATAATCTTTGAAGTTAGACATCTTATATTGTACTCATTTATTATTTAATTCTTCACACTGTTGGAAAGATTATTATGTATGTAGTCCATTCTCTGTGAATGCTGAGATAATGAGTGAATAGATACAATTCAAGTCATTGGATACAATTCAAAAAGGTATAGTTTTGAATGTTCATATTCTTAATATCTTAATTTTCTGAAAGATCTCAGGAGGGTCAGAGAGATTAGCAGAACACTGGAGAAGAGGACATGTGTTCCCCGTTACAGTCATGATAAGGGGAGTTCTGAGGTTAAATATGGGTGCACAATATTTGTCTGAACAAAGTAAATTAGATTTCCTTGTGTGGCACAGCAGTTTCACAGAGTTTGATACTCACCATCCATTGTGATTTTCCAAAAGTCATGGATCTGAATCAGGTCATTTTACTCAACAATTTCTGAAAGTAGTGCTTTATGGAGCATTCTTTTGGAAATGTTTATCTACCTTTTAACTTTTTAAACCTTCATTTCCATATTTTTGTCTCCATTAATAATGGTGGCACCAATGTGTCTGCTTTTATTTTTTTCTAGTCCCCAGTGACCCTGTTCATTCATATGGAAGGAATAGAGCTTCTAATTAAGATGCTTTGTTGTTGTTGTTTTCATTATCTGAACTGTTTCCTTTAATGGTGCTGAGTGAAGTGCCAGCCCTTTAAATCAATGATTTCTACACAGTAATAAAATGACACAGGCTATTTTGTGATAAGGTTTTCATCTCTCAGGAAAGAACTCATAAAAGAAATCAGAAAAATACACTGCAGTTCTCACAAAGCTAATATCATTAAAATAATTTTTTCTGAGACCATATACTTTCTTTTATAAATTTATAATAAGAGCTCATGGAAGGGCTTTTTGTTTGTTGGGTTGATTTTGCTTGTTTGCTTTTCCTTAGTTGGTAAAATAAAAAAGCAGTCATTTGGTTCAATTCCCTTGAAAGATCTGTCAGGGTGTTTGATCAGTGACTCCTCCAAGCTGGAGACCACTGCAGTATCTCATGACTGGTCATACATTTTTCTACTTTTCCTATTTTTGTCTTCGTAAAAATTTTCATATTTTTAAAATAAAAGTTTTGGTATTAAAACCTCCAGAAAAAATTCAGTGGGATCTATTTACCTTTTTAAAAAAATTTTAAATGTTTTTCTAATGTTTATTTATTATTTTTGAGACAGAGAGTGTATGGATGTGCACTAGTCATGGAGGGGCAGAGAGAGTGGGAGAGAGAGAGAGAATCTCAAGCACACTCCATACTCAGTGCTCAGTGCCCAGCACAGAGCCCAACACAGGGCTCAATCTCACAAACCATATCTCATGAATTGTAAAATCATGAACTGAGCCAAAATCAAGAGTCGGATGCTCAACCGACTGAGCTAAACAGGCACATATTCAATTGACATATTCATAGCATATTCGGTTGACATAATTAAAGAATAAATTTCTTAAGACATGTTCAATTGACATATTAAAAAATACAGGTCCCAGACTTACTTCCAAGTGTAGAAGGGATTTCTTCTTTTTTTAATCTTTTCTTCCTTAACCCCTCCCCTGCCATTTATTGGCATTTCTTAAATGGCTTGAGTTAGTAGAATTAGACCAAAGGAAAAAAAAAAAAAAGAATTATTTCTAAAAAAAAGAAAAAAAAAACACAAAAAAATCCCCAAAAAACCTCACCTAAGTAATTAAGTAAATTTGATCTTTATTTAATAAAAACATATCAGTTGTACTTCAAAGCCATTTGGAATCTCTAATACTGAAGTTCACTTACTCCTTGTGGTGAAGAAGGCAAGAGAATGTCAACTTACAAGAAACTAAAGTTTTTTTATTATTTAAATTTTTAATGTTTTTTTTATTTATTTCTAGGAGAGAGAGAGAGAGACAGTGTGAGCAGGGGAGGGTCAGAGAGAGAGGGAGTCACAGACTGAAACAGGCTCCAGGCTCTGAGCTGGCAGTCAGCACAGAGCCCAACGCGGGGCTCGAACCCACGAACCGCGAGATCATGACCTAAGCGAAAGTCGGACGCTCAACCGACTAAGCCACCCAGGCGCCCCAAGAAACTAAAGTTTTAAGGCTCAACCATGTTTCCCTAATGTATTACTAGTAAAAAATTATAAATGTCATTTCCCCTATCACACACCAACCCCCAGGTAATGAGAAGAAAGCACAGTAACCTTAGGCAGTAGGTAAGAGGACACTTTGAAGCAGAGTTAGGAGCCTGGTCTCCCTAGTGGTAAACAGCAGCAGTGGCCATAGCCCATGCTGTGTGACCATGCCTCAGGTGATGAAAATCCTTGGTATAGTCAAACAGATGCTGATTCCAAAGCTCCAGTAAACAATATCTCATCCTTAACAAAAAGTAGATAAATACAATGGAACTGAATTGATTCACAAGTTATCAAGGAAATTTTACTTAATGGTCACTCAACAAGATTTGGAAAAAACATGAACAGGACAAGATGATATAATAGAAATAGATGTCATGACTTTCACTATACATGTGATAATGTCCCTGATAACAGTCTTACGGAGAAAATTGAGAATACTTAAGTTGTCTTTACAAAATTTACTGACAAGTTTTTTGGATGGCAGCTATTAGTATTTGTTTCCATGTTCACATAATCCCTGTTCCTCATATTCCTCTTTCTGTGTTCCACAACTTGTCATCTAGGACATATCCACTCCTTTTCTCCTGGGCTCAGATGACTACTTTTCTGTTGTTTCCATATCATGGACTCTGTCATATTTATTGTATGCATTACATTTTAAGCATGAGTTGGGGCTATTTAATAACTCAATTTCCTTTGCTAAAAGAGAATCACACCTTAATGTACTTTAATCTTCACCCAACTTTACCACATTGTTGTAGATTCTCAGTCTCAGTAAGTTTCTGTCAGAAAGAAGGATATTGTCACTGATGTTTATCATGATTTTTGTCATCCTACAGCATTCTATCTTTGTAAGTCTTCAGCTATGTGTTCACCAGTGGCAGTGAGTGATGATTGCCCATGAAGAGAAATGTTTTGACACGGATAGAGTATACTGAGAAAAAAATGAACAATGAGGAGAGGTTCAAAATATCATTATAATATGAGACAAAATGTGGGATAGTATGCTAAAGAATGAATTCAGTTTCTCTCACTGCACTGTCTAGATCAAATCTGTGTACCAAGATTTAACTATGTTAGGATATTTTAACTACTGGGATAGGAGTATAAAAATTAAACTTACAGGTTTTTGACTAATTCAGTAGTCGAGATTAATGTCTCACATCTTTAAACTCTACCCACCGCCCCCCCAGCCCCCCCAAACACACACACACACACACACACACACACACACACACAGGTACCAGCTAAGTTTCTGAGATTTCTAGTGGTGGCTTGCTCCTCCTTTAATTCACATATCTAGCAGTTACCTCCACCAACAGTACCTAACATGACAAAATTAACATATGCTACTATTTGACAATTAAGTGCAATTGCGTGAATGAACAAAGGAATAGAAACTTAAATATATAAATGGAGGCGGAGATATTTAGCAGAGCAAATGATCTTGCCCCCACCCTCCTGTAATTCAGACTGCAAATGTTTGATTGGGATTCTCTCTGTCCCATTTCCATAACAACTTTTCGATTCTATTCTATCACTTTTTTCTATTAATAATTGTACTTATTGTACTCTAAAATGGAATGGAAAACACCCTAGTATGGCAAGACACAATCTGAAGGCAGAGGAGAATCAGCCTCTGGGCATTACGGTGGCCTTCTGGAGTATCTTGTTACTGTCACCACACTCATCCAGGAGTCAACTCCATATGGAAAGGGTCATGTGAAAAAATTTATTTGGGGACATAATTTTGCCATTTGTTACTTTCATTTTCTTTATTTTTAGTTTTAAAATCTTTTGTAAAGTAATACAAACATGGAGTTAAAAGATTAAACAGTACAAAAATGTATAGTAAAAAATGAGGAGTGTTTTCTCTATCTCTCCTTCCTAAACTCACTTTTCAAATCACCACTTTAAGTTTTGTTTTGTTTTGTTTTGTTTTTCATTTGTTTCTTCTGGTATTGAATTTCATGTTTCCAAATAATGTGCTTCTCTGCTATCTCCTGATTTATGTTTTAGATTTTATCAGGTTCTGGAGAAAGACTGCATGGGTGACTCTAGGCTAGTGATTTAACCTTTCAATACATCCATTCATCATCTATAAAAGGAATCACACCAACACCATATATTTGGTGAGATTTTATTAAATGAAAAAACACATAAATAGTGTTTGGAATATGTCTGGCATGTAGTAAGCACTGGAAACATGTTTTTGTTAATACTGTCATTAATCACAAATTCATTATATTTTCCAGTCAATTCACTTGATAAGAGCCGAGGACATATTGTTCTAACACCACTCCAAGGACGTGTTATCTGTTCAGCAATACAGGCAACTGCTTAGGGCCTATGGGATTTTCAAGTGCCTACATTTGAAACCTGAAAAAAAATGTGTTTCAAAATATGAAAAGAAAAATGCAAAAATAAAATTAATAACTGCTCAGTTGATTGGAAAATATAACACGTATTAATTCATCAACTGTAAATTCTTTCATACTTATCTACAAGTATGATGCAGATTAGGCCTTCCAAAAGCCACATCACATTCTTCCAATAGAGTCGTGCATCTTTTTATGATTGAAGGGTAAGAGGTGTTCAAATCATTATCACTGATAGTAATTGCACATGGTAAAAATTTTAAAGTATTCTCTTCTTTTCTATAGTGAATACTCCAATTTTTTCACTTGCTTAATTTCCTCTGTATCTTTTCTTTCCAAATCTGCCCCTTCATATCTTTTCTCACAAGCAACCACTCTTGCAGAGATGTTCTTCCCCAAGATCTCCCCTGCCTAGCTCGTGACCCCTAGAGCCACTGCCCAGCTGCTGTCCCTGGATGTCCATTCTTCAAGAACTTGGTTGATGGATGCAGCCTGCACCATGTCTTTGTCTCCCTTGTTGAAATCCACATTTCTTTAAAAGCACAACTTTAACTTCCTAAGAAATGGTATGTGGGAGGTGAATTTAACAAAAATGTAAACCTGAAGATGTCATAACCTCACATTAAAAAAAAGATTAGCTATATAGATTTCCAAGATTAAAATAATTTCCCTTCAAATTTGGGGACTTCGTTGTGTTCAACATATAGAAATTTTAAGGAAAAGTTGACTACAAGTCTATCATTTCCTTGTAGATGACCTATTTAAGTTTTTCTTGAAAGAAATTTTTAGAATTATAACTTCATCTTTGGTGGAGGGTGAAGAAATTCTGAAATTTCTTGATAAGCTTCATTTTTGTGTGATTCAATTATAAATACTTTCTTTCACAGAAAAAGAAACCCAAGCCCAGAAGAGCTTGAACCATAAAGGAATTCATGTGCTCTAATGTCAGAGATGTGGATTCCTTCCTGTATCTCCACTCAGTCTTCCAGTGTCCATCCTGGTACCAAGTTAGCCAATAGCAGTTCCCTGCTTCCTTGCTTGAACCTAGCATTCCTCATTAAAACTTGTTTGTCTCAATATTATGAGAAAACTACTCAAAGTCAGTAACTGTGTTTGCATGAGTAGCCTACCCACTTTAGAACAAATCTTTGTAACCAGGGGGTGAAATATGCTATGTGATCTATCTCTAGGGCTTGGAGTGGAGTCAGTCTGCTTTCCCAAAGTCACAGGGCCTCCAGTCAGATATAAGGGGCTATCTGGAAGAAGAGAGGGAAACCTGGAGCTAGGGAGGCAATTAGCTAATATCCATGATAGGGTGGCCTGCCTGCCTGCCTGCCTGCCTGCCTCCGTCCCTCCCTCCGTCCCTCCCTCCGTCCCTCTCTCCTTTCCTTCCTTCCTTCCTTCCTTCCTTCCTTCCTTCCTTCCTTCCTTCCTTCCTTCCTTCCTTCCTTCCTTCCTTCCTTCCTTCCTTTCTATTCCTTTTTTCCTTCCTTCTTTCTCTCTCTTTTTTTCATGCAGGAATACTCAAAAGGCCCTTGATTGAAGAAACTAATATTTTTTTAAAATTTCTTTAAAAAATTCTTCTGCTCCTTTTATTTATTTTGTTTCCACTTACAACTCTTAGCAACTATTTCTCATTGATCTTTCCTCCTCACTTCTAATAATGTATCTTTTAATCCTTTAATGGTGAAAACAAAAGTATGTCAAGAGTGCTTTGGCTTCCTTACTTCTTCATTCTTTATATCCATCTCTAAAACCTAGCCAGGTAAGATCAATCAATGGATAGGAACTAAAATTTCTTTTAGACACAGGGAAGGCAGTGGAGGTGTTTCATGCAAATAAGTACAAATTAATTTGTCCCAAGCACACAAACTGCCCCATCTTAGTAAAGATGTTAGCTGTTGTGATTCCAGGGAACATAAGCACTCAGAGTCTTAGATTAGATTTTGCTGGCTCCTGAGTAATTGGTTCATATCTAGCTGTTGTTAATTAGTAGCTCGGAGAGTTCATGGTGGGGTTATGCTCCCATTTTAGCTTTTCCATATACTAGAACTATTTTCTCTTTCTGTAATCATGTCTAAATTAAGTTTGCAGAGGTGGAAATTCTGATACTATTCGTTTTGTCCATAGTGTTATCTGGATGGCAATCAGTAAGACTATTGGTTCCCACCAAGTTAATACACACTCGCTTTCCAAGAGGTAGAGAGGAAGGGTGATCAGAACTGCAGATTGGAGGGTTTATGAGAGTGAATGGTTGCAATTCCCTCTTTAAGAGTTTGAATCTAAACTTCATAAACTGATGCTTTGTATTTTTAGACATGTCCCAAAATATAAACTTGCTGAAGGGAGTCTATTCTTAACTTTTACAAAGGATATACAGGTGTCAAAGTAACATGATAAAATTATTTTCTATGAAGAGATTGCTAGACTTTTTTCTTCCTTTCCAGTACTCTTCTTTAACTTATTCAAGCATGAACCCTGTAAAAATACTTAGTCTTTGGACAAAAAATTAATTTAAAAAATGGACAACCATGGATCTAGCTAAAATCTAAACCTGATGGATGATTTGTGCCCTGAAAACTGTAAAAGAAACTTAAGTATTTTGCATGTCAGAATGACTCTTTATGTTCTCAGAGAGCTAGTTAATTTAATTTATGGTATATAGCAGAAGTCTCTAAAATTCCATAAAATTGTATTTACAAAGACTACTGATTTCAGGCACTTCTGATAAATGTGTCAGTCCATGCTCCAATGTTATCCAGCTTACCAGTTCATCCAGAGGCATTGGTGTGGTAGCAGGGACTGCACAATCCAGTGGGGAGCCTAGCAGACTCCGGCAAAAGACACATTTCCCAGGCTACATAATGAGAAGGCTCCAGGCTTGGCATCACGAAGATGGCATTCATGTCTCAGCCAGTGGGAAATTGAGCAGGCCAATTAGCTTTCCTCATGAGGTGATGTAAATTTTTTGGTCATGAACTAGATGCTATCTGTATTAGAAATTATATGCATATGAAATGCAAACCCCTCAAGATGAGCAGAGAAGGCATTAACAACAAATATTACACAATCAAAGTATCATTTGGGGCTGAATAAGTTCACGGAGGAAGATGATCTATGTTACTAAAACAGAGTCCACCATGAAGACAGGGACACATGAAGTTATGGGAATTGCAACAGGTTGCCCTTTAGGGCACACCAGAAATCCTTGATCCTAATGCTGGTAGGATAGCAGCTGGGGCTGATGGTCCCAATGTCTGACTGTAATGCCTCATATCATGGGTATATGTGACTCAATGGACAAAAGCCTCAAGGCCCTCCATTCTGATCTTTTTTAAGGTTGACTACCAAGTCTGTGTTCTTCAGGAGTTTTGCTGTCTCACAGACTGCTCACAGACCATCGTTATTTGCACTGAGCAGCACGTCTGATGTATTCTGCAGCCCCTGGAAACCTTTCTCTCCCACACAAAGTCTTCCATCTTATTCCCACTCTTGGTGTCTCCCATCTTTAACTATTTGAGTAAGGCAAGAGATAAAGGCCAACAAACTTGCATAGAGAATAGCTCTTTTTACTTCTAATTCTGCTTCCTAACTGGCCTTTGAGTAAAACAATCTTCTTTTGGAGGTGAGTTAGGGCTATAATTAGTGTTTTGAAATCCTATTCAAAACTGGAATAATAAGGTTCTAAATTTCCAGCTCTGCCTCTGAACTAAATCCTTGAAATGTTTTTGAGTGGTTTCTTAATTTCTTTGTTCTCCACTCATTAGCATTAATTCATTCTTTTTGTCTAAATTACTCTTATTACTCCAACATGCTTTTAGAATTAGGAGTGTCTCAGAAGATGTGACTATGCAGTTTCCAAGCAGGGAGAAGTTCAACTGACCTCACCTTTTATTTAGCTCAGAGCATCCTCCAATGAAAAAATAAATCTGCTATTCAGTAATGTTAAAGAAGAAAACAGGCAATGGCTTCATGTAATGAGTCACAATTCTGTGTTCTGGTTTTCTCTGGCCCTCAGAGGAAAAGATGTCATTAGTGTATTGCCACCTGCGGGTCTCCTAGAGGTAGATGGAAGAATGATTTGCCAGTGCATCCTGTTGTTAAGCACACAAGTGTCCTTGATATGCAAAGTGTTATATCTAAGCTTCTTTTCAAAAGTGCAGTCCATTCAGATATGTTCTTCTTGGGTCAGAAACAATAATGTATCTAGGTCTGAGAGAATGTAACATTTTCCATGGGCATTTTCATATCATCCAGTTCCTCTCCTCTGGGAAATCCTACAGAAGCAGGTGCTACTAAATCTATTTTAAGTAAAAACAGTATGTGCATAGGGAGTTCATATTTTTCCTTTATGAAGCCCTGTTGAGTCTTCAGATTTCCACATGACTTATTGCACTACTGATACGGATCAGGAAATACTCCCTAACTCAAGGTCTTGCTGTGGTGACACAATTAGCTGGAGAACTAAAAATTGCCCAGACTTTTCCTACTGGGCAGTGCAGGGTAGGCACAGCCAACAATGGTCACTGGAAATCAGAAATATTCTCCATAAATTCTTAACACCGAAAGAGAAACAAAACACCTTAAATGTATTGCTTTTTAAAGATGTCAATATCTGCTCCATTATTTGGAGGGAACAGAATAATTCACTTTTATTACCTCTTCATTGCAAAGATTGTTAATTGATTACAAAGAAAAATGGGACCACTATAATGGAGAGCTCTGATAGATACCACCTTATACAAGTTATTCTACTGAATTTCACTAAGAGGGAGACAGCTAATATCATGTTTCCAGATATGGTACATCAGCACTAATGTGATATTCTTGCCCAAAGTGTTTAACATAAATCTAAACAACAATAACAGTGACAACAACAACAAAACAACAACAAACAATCCGAGGACATTTTAAAGATAATTGGCATTGTCTCCTTAAAAATGTCAATGACATTAGGTTTTCGGGTGGCTCAGTTGGTTAAGTGGCCTGATTCTAGATATTGGTTTTGGACATGATCTTGCAGTTGGTGGATTCGAGCCCCACCTCGGACTCTGCACTGATAATCTCTGTCCCTTCCCCACTCATGCTGTCACTCTCAAAATAAATAAATAAACAAAAATGTCAAAATGTCAATGACATGGAAAATAAAAGGAGCAGGGAAACTGCCTTTGATTAAAAGATATTAGGTACAATGAAGTGATTATATCCTGGATCTAAAAACAAAGAGCTGAAAAGTTTATCATTGGGAAAATCAAGAAAACAATTCTAAAAGCTGAATATGTATATCATTGTGCTATGGATACTCACTGGGATCTCTTACCTGATGATGGCTCTGTGCTGATGTATGAAAATGTCCTTGTTCTTCAGAGACATTCTGGGTCTGGAGTATTTGATGATAAAGTATCAATATCTGCAACTTACAATCAAATGACTCAGAACACAGACACACACACACACACACACACACACACACACACAAATGTGATAATATGTTAATAATTATTGAACGTGGACAAAGTATCTCTGGTGTTTTGGGGACTATTCTTTCAATTTTTATGCAGGTTTGAAATTATTGTTATTATTAATTATTATTATTATTTAGAGAGATATCATTCAAGAAAGGGAGTGGGGGAAAAGGAGAGAGAGAAAGGGAATCCCAAGCAGGCTCCACACTTAGTGCAGAGCCCATGGTGGGGCTCAGTCCCATGACCCTGGGATCATGACCTGAACCAAAATCAAGAGTTGTACCCTCAACTGACTGAGGTACACAAGTTCCTCTGTAGGTTTGAAACTTTTAAAAATATAAAGTTGGTGGGAAATCTGTGACTTCCATTGCTAATTTAATTGAGGAAATAAATGGCTATATTTATTCAACTTTCCAAACTTTAATCTTGTTCAGGCCTTGTAGTAGACTATAACACTCCTGAAACTTAGGACAAAAATAACATTTGCTTAATTAAAAAGAAAGTTAACAGTTTTATTAAGATATAACTTATGTATCATAACATTTATCCATCTAAAATGTATGATTCACTGTTTTGTTATTAATTTTTAGTATATTTACAGAATTATACAACTTTCACTATTATCTCATTTTAGAAAGATCTCTTCATTTGAGAAAGAGATCTCATCAGTAATCATTAGGAAATATACTTAATATTTCCAGCAACCAGTAATCTACTTTCTGTCCCTACGAATTTGCTTATTTTGGAACCATAATTGGAGACATACAATGTGGACTTTGGTGATTGGCTTCTTTCACTTAGCATGATGTTTTCAAGGTTCATCCATGTAATAGTATATATCTTCTCTTTATCTTTTTAAATTGCCAGTTATAGGGGCGCCTGGGTGGCTTAGTCGGTTAAGCGTCCGACTTTAGCTTAGGTCATGATCTCTCGGTCCGTGGGTTCGAGCCCCGCGTCGGGCCCTGTGCTGACTGCCAGCTCAGAGCCTGGAGCCTGTTTCAGTCTGTGACTCCCTCTCTCTCTGACCCTCCCCTGCTCACGCTGTCTTTCTCTCTCTCCTAGAAATAAATAAAACACTAAAAAAAATTTAAAAAATAAAAAAATAAAATAAATAAATTGCCAGTTATATTCCACTATATAGATATACCATAGTTTGTTTATATACCCATCAGTTGATAGATATTTGGAAATTTTCAATTTTTATCGTTATTAATAATGATGCCATAAATATTTGTGTTCACGTGTTTTAAGTGGAAAATTATCCATAATATCATATGAAAAGAAGCAAATCCTACCATTTATGACAATATGGATGAAATTTACAGGCACTATGCAAAGTGAAATGAGTCAAACAGAAAAAGACAAATACTGTATGATCTTACTTACAAGCATAATTTAAAGAAACTAAACTCATAGAAATTCTGTTTGTCAAGGACAGGTGGGGAGGGAAATGAGAGATACTGGTCAAGGGCTACAAACTTACAGTTACAAGATGAATAAGTCCTGAGGATCTAATACACAGCATGGTGACTATAGTTAACAATACTATATTGTATACTTGAAAGTTGCTAAGAGAATAGATCTTAAATGTTCTCAACACACACACACACACACACACACACGGTAACTGTGTGAGGTGATGGATGTGCTAACTAATGTTACAGTGGTAATTATTTCACAATATAAATATATATCAAATCATCACATTGTATACCTCGAACTTATCCAATGTTATCCATCAAATATATCTCAATAAAGGTGGAAAAAATTAGCAAAGGAGTTGAATAGACACTTATCCAAAGAATATATACAAATGGCCAATAAGCACATGACCTAATGCTCAAAATCATTATTCAGTAGGGAAATGCAAATCAAAACCGTGATGAGATAGCACTTCACGTCCATTTAGGATGAATAAAAAAGACAAACAATAACAAATGTTGGCAAGGACATAAAGGAAATGGAACCCTCATACATTGCTGATGGGATTGTAAAATGGTACAGCTGCTTTGTAAAGCATTCTGGCTCTCCTTCAAGATGTTAAACACCAAGTTACTATATGACCAAGCAATTCCATTCCTAACTTATACCTCAAATTGATGAACGCAGACTTCTAATTAAAGTATACTTAATTTTGTACATAAATATGTTTCCAAAAGTTTGTTAAATAAATCATACAATTTATTGTCAACCTTTTTAAGAGAAAAACATTTTATCTGGGAACTTTTTTTGTCTTCAGAATATGTTTAACTAGATATTAATATATACTTCAAACAAAGAAGACGATCATGTGTTATGCAAGATAAAACACAGATGGCAGTAGTTCACAGCAAAGACATGTTTTACAACCTGTGACTTTGTGAATGTGCATCAGGGATAGACACTGGGACTGATCTAATTGCAGGTGGTTTCAAATAGTTCGCAATTCTCTGCTCACATACTTACTATTCCTAGGGTGACTTGTTTATACCAGTAATCACAACTTGGAAACTTAACAATAGGAGTCATTAATGAGTCATTTTAAGAAATAGAAATCAATAGAAAAATTAATTGCCCCCATAGTAACTAAAGATAAATAAGTATACTATTACCAAAACTCCATGTAGGAGAAGGAACAATAAAATGAAATTATGAAATTATGAAATATGCTACATAACAGGATCCAACAATTGCCCTTGAAAGATTGAGTTGTGGGCTACACTGGTCAAAGACAGTCTGTGCACAACATGTGACCCCCCTCACCCTCTCCTGCCCTAACCCAGAGTGCCTTGACAAGAAGCAAGAACACAGCAAAATGGCCATCTGCGAACCAGGAAAAAAGTTCTCACCAAACAAAATCAGCCGACACCTAGATCTTGGACTTTCCAGCCTCCAGAACTCTGAGAAATGAATGCTTATTTGTTTAAACTTCCCAGTCTACGGTATTTTGTTATGTCAGTATAAACTAACTAAGATACCAGATGAGGAAATACTGGTAATATTTTCTGACAAATGCAAATATCAGCATCTGAAAAAATTGAACCAAGTATAATGTCCTCTTTATCAAAGCTCATTTGAATGTGTGTGTGTGTGTGTGTGTGTGTGTGTGTGTGTGTGTGTGTGTATGGACTAGGCTTTCAAAGTTGGGCCTTCCATTTAAAAAAGAACCTCAGGGAACTTATCTAATAAAAGCTCATTAAATATAACAACAGTACCAGCAGCCATGGTAACACAAATACAAAAGAAAGCATCATAAAACAGTGCACTGCACATGGGCTTGCAATCTGAAGGCCAACTGAGAAATGAAGGGCTTTTCTTGCTCAAAACAAAACAATTGCTGGACTGTGTCAGCCCAAAGCATGCAGGGGATTTTCTAGTCATAGGACACTGCGTATCATAATGTACTTGTAATTGCTTATTGGCCCAGTAAATTTAATGGAGAACAGTTGTTCTGGAAGCCCAGGCATTCACTGATAAGAGGCTCCATTAGTTCTCCATCCTTGTGAATGTGCATCTGCTATGATAGCATCTATATCAACCTCCACTGATATTCCTAACATGAAAGCAGATGCCAAAACATCAGCATCTGACATGGCCCCTCCCCTCATACATTTCACACAGCAGAACATTTATATCTTCAGTGGAAAATCTGTGTACTTGAATTGAGAACATGGAATTTTGTAAACTAAAAAAACCTATTTTTAAATGATAAAAAATTATATATGCTGACTTTTAAAAATTTGGAACTTATAAAAAATTCACATGAAAGTCTCTTGTAATCTCATTAAATGTAGAAAGCATTATTAAGATTTGGACTTAAAAACTTATACTCTTCTACTATTGATTACTTCATAACGTTCAAATTTCACTGAACTTGGAAATAAATCTGCTTGCATCAAAGTCAAATCATTCAGAATGATTATATTACACTAAGTCATTTTCCTAGGCTCTCAAATGCCACTTTCACAATGAAGGATCCAGGGGTATTTTTTTTTCTCTAACTACAGAATTAAGCTTCTAAGCTCCCTCATATGATCTCCCTGGTTAAGGTTATGAGCCCTCTTGAAAATACCTAAAGTGTATAAGCACTTGAGATATAAGCATCAGCTCTGACTGAAATGCTAAATTCCAGTGGGACAGACACTACAATAATTCATTCTAGTTAGATTTTCTAAGACTGTTTCAGTTCTGGAGCCAGAGCCTAGTAAACATATAAGGTGAATTGAATAAATGCAGCAAGGACAAGCAATATTTTAAACATAAGATTCAGTATGTCTAAAACTGGATTCTTGATACTTCACATGCTCCTTACCCCCTCACCCATCCAGTTTCTAGTCCAGTGTTTCCTGTCTCAGTGAATGTTGACACCGTCAGACAGGTGGGCAGGATGAAAACCTGAGAACCCTCTGAAACAGCTCCCTACCTTGCTACACATCCTCTCTTGTTCAAAGGCTCGCCACCTCATGTCATGTGTGTCTCCTGACATCACCATTATAACCACTTCTCCATCATCACCACCTTGGTCCAAACCTATCATGTCTCTCCTATACTGCTCTCCTGTCTGGGCCTTTTACAGCTGGCATGCTCTGCCTTCCCATCTAATGTTAACACCATGGCCTGAGTGCTCTCTGCAAAATGCCCACGTGATCATGTCACATCCCCACCTACTTCCTCTGTCTACACCTTCCATGCACAACCACCCCCAGCCACATTGCACCTCTTCATTTTCTTTTCCTCCACGTCCTCTCCTCCTGCAGACACTTTACACATGCCATTCCATCTGTAATGCCCTCCCCTCTCCTTCTGATCACAATTCAAGGTATACACCTTCTGGGAAACCTGTCCTGACTTCCCAGGCTGGGCCAATTCTTGCTGGTTATTAGGCTTTCAAAAAGGAAGGAAGTTTCCTTCCAGATTGTTTATATAGTTGTCATTACTAACTCCTTTGTGTGATAAACTGAGTAATGTCTATGTCCCCCAACAGTCTATATGTTTCTTGAGAGCGTGGATAACTCTTGCTGCTTTCTTTTCACTTACCATGAAGTTCTATATTCTGAGCACAGGGACTAGAATACAGTAAATGCTTAATAATATTTTCTGATATAGTGATCATATGTTGGTTTATCCATCATTCCACTTATTTCAAAAAACACTTATTTATGAAAGACAGTGAAAAAAACTGGCAAAGGGTAAAAATAAAGCCTTCAATGAACATACAATTGAGTAGGGAAAAGAAAGTGTGTCCCATACCTATAAAATATCTATAATAGAGGTAATTTGTAATGAGTTCCTAAAGATATACAGAGAGTATGCCTCAGGAAATCAAAAGAGAAAAACAGCTTCATTCTCTCTTGTTGGATCTAATAAGTCCTCATAAATAAAGTTGCCTCTGAAGTGGACCATGGAAAATGAGTGGATTTCAACAGGAAACCATGGAAGAGTAATAGTGGCATCTTGCTTTCTCAGAAGGTAAGGGGATTTCACATATGTGTGTGTGTGTGTGTGTGTATAACATACACATACATACATACATACATACATATATACACATACATATAATATATGGTACAAGGAGTAATTTTTGAGTATGGTTTTGTATTATATTAATATATATAATTTTGGTGCAAGGAGTAAATTTTGAATATGATTTTAATGCTCAAACACTGGAACTCTAAGACATTTGTTTAATTTTATGTGAGAAAGGAAACAGAATAAAACCATTTGGTCAAAAACCATTTGAAATGGTAATGAACCATTTCAGAAAATCTATAAATTATGGTCAGTGGGAGGGCAGAGCATACCAGGGTAAGGCGATGATATACAGGAATAAAAAATGAAACTTAACAATGGTAAATCTTTGAAGACACGTTAGAAGATGTCTTATCAGAAAAAAAAAAAAGTATATATATCATTAGGGAGGCTGTTGATGTCCAAAAAAGATCTCCAAGGATTATGCCTGAGATGGGAACAATAAGAGTGAAGTGAAAGGAAAATATCAAGGGGGAAAAGTACAGGAACTCAAAGTTGGTTACATCTGAAAGATGAGAGGATCCAATCTCCTTGTTCAACTACCAAGAGAAAAGGTGGTAATATGAAAAACAAAAGACCTAAGGTATATTCTTTTGGGGGAAGTGAAGCAGTTTTCAGTTGTAGATATTTTTCTTATCTTGTCAAGTCACAGCTCACCTGCTTTTTTCTGCAGCAGGTTGATGGACAGAAATAGAGTGGGAAGTATGTGGACTCCTGCTCTGGAAGAACCTGGTCATAACCAGGTGGAAGTCGTAGCCTAGCTGTAAGATTCAGTCTGACTGGGTCAATACTGCTGGTTGTGACCAATGTTATAAAAGTCTCTTGTGAGCTGAGGAATGGGACCCAGTAGAGGGTTCATGCCATGACAATTCTTTGAGAACTCCTCAACCTTCATTGCATATTAGAATCACCTGAGGATCTTCTAAAAATATGCATGAGATACATGCCCGGAGATTTGGATTTGGTTGGTCAAGGGATAGGGACCTACAAGGAGGCTTTATATTGGGTGTCCTAAGAGACGTGGTCGGTTAACCAATGACAGTATTTGCACTGAACTATCGAGCCATGAGCTGTAAGTAAATAAACCACACACCGTCTCCAGGGAAGAACTGAGCAGGCAGATAAGGGCTGAATGAAGCAGCAGCTAGAAAGCTGCCCCACATCTTCTCTGTCACTGCCCTGTTCATGTTTTCCTGCATAAAATTTTGCATAGTTTTTAATGAAATATTTATCTTTTTGCTCATTTTCTGCCTCTCCCACTGGAGTGTAATTTACATGAAAATGGGAATCGTGGTGATTTATTAATCATTAGGTACCTAGTAACAAGCCCAGCACCAAGCATATAGATGATACACAATAAATATTTATTGATGAATGAATACACAAAGACAATTAATTTCCTGAGAACAGAGTAATGAGAGAGCTCTGCACAATACCTTCAAAAAGAACCCTACATAGGGAGGGTTAAAAAAAAAAAAAAGTCCCTTAAAATCCTAGTCCCTGAAGGGAAGAGCTGCAGAATTCATTAATTTCATTTATATAAGTTTTAAGTTTATTTTTTATTTATTTCGAGAGAAAGATAGAGAGCAACAGGGGAGGGCTTTTAGAGAGAAGGAAACAGAATTCCAAGCAGGCTCCATGCTGTCAGCACAGAGCCCAAGGTGGGACTTAAACTCATGAATCATGAGATCATGGTCTGAGCCAAAATCAAGAGTCCAATACTTAACTGACTGAGCCACCTAGGTTCCCCTCATTGATTTCATTTATAAATCAATGGTCCATCTGCCTAGAATAGGAAAAATTGGTCAGACATTGATCAAAACACATCAGTCTTAAAATCTATGCAGGTGCAAAATACCTAACTCATGTTGCCTTTGAGCATAAAGCACCATATTCCTCTTTATGTTCTAGGAAGTTAACTTTTTAGAAAAAAATATATAGCTCCATGTAATACACAACTCTTCATTAAAAATTTTAGTATAGGAAATATTTTTTAAAAATCACATTAAAATTGTCCTTCAAGTTTGTTTTGTGTGTGTGTGTTTGTTTTTGTTTTATAGCTACTGCTGGAGAGCTGGTCCAGAGAGGCAGACCCTGAGAGTTTTAGAAGTATGGTAAATAGAAAGCTGAAAAATGTTTATTTAAGTTTTCATTTCCTTGCAAATTTCAAAAAAGAAAATCAGTCTTGGATTTGACAGTTTAACTCCTTGGCACAGCATGCTGAACACAGCTGTTCCTCAGGACCCTGGAGGGAGAGCTGCTGATTGCCTCTGTGGGCACTGCTGATATTGGCACTGGCCTCATCCCACAGAACTTCGAAATGCACTCTATGGGAGAATGAACCAGAGACAAGTTCATTCTGCCTTCTTGTTTTAGCTGATGCCAGTTAACAGGCTTACCTAGATCACAAGGCAAAAAAACTTAAGACTGAACCAGATATACATTGAAAGAGCATCATCTAGGTGAAGCTGTAGATTTAGGATTTTAATTGGGAACTCTTCATTCTTTCCACTCTTTAAATTTCATGACCTTAAATTTTTAACTAGTTTCATATAAATGACATTATAAATTATAGATGCTTCTAAAATACATTCTCAATAAATTTTGCTTCAGTTGTCTCCATCAGAAAAATAATCTGGGGATAAGTTATAAATACTACTACAATTACTAAATTTGATGCTTATTTGGATCTCATTGCTTTATGATTTTCAAAGACATTTGGAAGTCACTGGATATCTTTATGTTCCAAAAACCATTAGAAGTGTTTTGTGTATGTTATAAAGATGCTTCCCAAACTATGTGTTTTGAAATAACAATTTTTAGAAAATATATAAAAATCAAGTTACTGTAGAAAAATATAATAAAATCCCAATTTTTAAAATTAGATTCAACAGATATCAAATTACTCTCAAAAATTACTCTCCATTCTCAAATGACTCTAAAAATTTCTAAGACTCATTTTTTTTTTTTTTTTTGCTTATAAGCCATACTATAAGTAACACGATGCTGAAACACTTTCTAGAATCAAATGAAAACACTTTTATGGAAAAATGCCTGATTCCTTTTAAGAAAAATGCATTTAATTCATAAGATTGTTTAGCTGTCACAAAGAAACCTGTTTCCATACTTAATCCCCTATCTGATTACTTTTACATGTTACATCCAGATTCAGCTCTACAAAATGCTTAGTGACTCATCAGGAACAAAGATTTGGAGTTTAATGTGAGCCAACAGAAGATGTAACACTCATGGCAGAAAATGTTCTAAAATTTCTAATAGCTTTGTAGAAATTCCTTATTCATTTTTTCCCTGTGATTTGACAGTTGAGCAGAATATCAAATATTCTTAAAGGAAATAAAGGGTAAGAACATTTTGATACAGATTTATTTTACCATACTTGCAAAGAATGATCCCAATCATCTTTTATCAAGTTTGTTGGCTCTGGCAGAGATATTTCCTGCTCAATTAAGATTGATTAAGCTTTTATAACTTTATGGAACTATGTAGCCAATGGCAAGAGGAAGATTTTGAAATAGGATGCTAAATTTTGAACAGTCTGAAATATCAAGCCAAATAGTTTAAACACATTCCTTTTTAGACTGAATAATATTTAATAACTCTTGGGATTGAAGAATTGCTCCAGCTTTAAATTCTTTTTTTTTCCTTTTAAGCTGTATAGACCTGTCCCAAACAAATACAAGTTATAGGCCACACCTGTACTGTTACAAAAGATTCCTGGTGAATATATCCAAGTAGGCTATAATGAACACTACTACATCAGATGATAAGGTGACAGTGAACTTGTCTCTTTCTCTTGGTATTTCTACCAAGTCCATATGAGTGACAGATGCTGTTCTATCTGATACCCTTTATGGTGGTTACTAAATTTTCAGAGTCAGCACATATCTCTATGGCAGCACATAAAATTTGTTATTGCTACTCATGACTGAGTATAGGGTTCAGCAAAGAAAACACACACACACACACACACACACACACATTCTTGAAAGCACACCAAATAATACCTGCCTCACATTAAGCTCCCCCAAAACTTTTTCTTCCTTTTGCTCTCAGCACCTCATTGTTAGGTGAGGGTTTAAAACATAACATCTTTCTGTAATGCACAAGACAATGTTCCTGGCCTTATCTTGCTACTTTCTTCTGTCTGATGATAAAGATTGAAAGTTATTTTGACCTTTAAGAATTCTCTAAATGTAGCTTATAACAATTAGGTGGATCATAACCCTAGAATCCCACTTTTCTTAATTCCCTGAAGACTGAAGTTCTGAAAATTACTTTTCTTAGAATTCTTCCTTCTGAAGCTCATAAAATGTTTCTTTAAAGTAAACATTACATACATTTCTTTTATAGTGACAACACCACTATGTGAACCCAAACTCTGGAGACATGAACCATTCCTACTAACATCATTCTAGATTTTCTATTTCTCCACCTTCTATGATTCATAGACCTTAGCACTCTTTTTTATTTTTTTAATGTTTTATTTATTTCTGAGAGAGAGAGAGAGAAACGTGAGCAGGGGAGGGTCAGAGAGAGAGGGAGATACAGAATCTGAAACAGGCTTCAGGCTCTGAGCTCTCAGTACAGAGCCCGACGCAGGGCTCAAACCCACGAACCGTGAGATCGTGACCTGAGCCAAAGTCGGGCACTTAACCGACTGAGCCACCCAGGCGTTCCCCCCCCCCAACACTTTTTAAATAATTTATTGTCAAATTGGTTTCCATATAACACCCAGTGCTCATCCCTACAAGTGCCTTCCTCCATGCCCATCCCGCTCTTTCCCCTCTCCCCCACCCCCATCAGCCCTCAGTTTGTTCTCAGTATTCAAGAGTCTCTCATGGTTTGCCTCCCTCTCTCTCCCCAATTATTCTTTCCTCTTCTCCTTCCCCATGGTCCTCTGTCAAGTTTCTCCTGATCCACTTATAAGTGAAAACATATGATATCTGTCCTTCTCTGTCTGACTTATTTCACTCAGTATAACACCTTCAAGTTCCATCCATGTTGCTACAAATGGCCAGATTTCATACTTTCTCATTGCCATGTAGTATTCCATTGTATAGATAAACCACATCTTCTTGGTTCATTCGTCAGTTGATGGACATGTAGGCTGTTTACAAGTTTTGGCTATTGTTGAGAGTGTTGCTATGAACATTGGGGTACATGTGCCCCTATGCATCAGTACTCCTGTATCCCTTGGGTAAATTGCTAGCAGTGCTATTGCTGGGTCATAGGGGAGTTCTATTGTTAATTTTTTTAAAAAATTTTAATGTTTTTAATTTACTTCTGAGAGAGAGAGACAGTATGAGCAGGGGAGGGTCAGAGAGAGGGAGACACAGAATCTGAAGCAGGCTCCAGGCTCTGAGCTGTCAGCACAGAGCCCGATGCGGGGCTCGAACCCATGAACCATGAGATCATGACCTGAGCCGAAGTCAGACACTTAACCGACTGAGCCACCCACGCACCCCTATTGTTAATTTTTTGAGGAGCCTCCACACTGTTTTCCAGAGGGGCTGCACCAGTTTACATTCTCACCAACAGTATTGGATGGTGCCCATTTCTCCACATCCTCGGCAGCATCTGTAGTCTCCTGATTTGTTCATTTTAGCCACTCTGACAGGCATGAGGTGGTTTCTCAGTGTGCTCTTGAATTTTTCAGATTTCTCTGTTCCCTGCTCCTTTTCACATTTTGGATTAGTTTGGTTAACTAATAGGCTAGTTGGAGGCTGTGAGGGGCACCTGGGTGGCCCAGTCGGTTGAGCAACAGACTTTGACTCAGGCCATGATCTCGTGGTTCGTGGGTTCGAGCCCCGAGTTGGGCTCTGTGCTGACAGCTAGCTCAGAGACTGGAGCCTGCTTCTGATTCCATGTCTCCCTCTCTCTCTGTCCCTCCCCAGCTCATGCTGTCTGTCTCTCTCAAAAAAATAAAACATTAAAAAAATACAATGGAGACTGTGAAAAAAATTTAATAAAGAGGGGTGCCACTTCGGTGGCTCAGTTGGTTGAATGGCTGACTCTTGATTTTTGGCTTAGGTCATGATCCCAGGGATAGTGGGATCCAGCTCCACATCAGGCTCCAAGCTGAGCATGGAGACTGCTTGAGATTTTCTCTCTCCTTCTGTTGTTCTCCCCTACTCGTGCTTGCTTCCTCTCTCTAAAATTAAAAAAACAAATGGAGACTGATTTTCTACTTTTATATATTTTACAGGTCAACTGCAGTGCCAAGGTGAGAGATCATTTTTCTCCCTATTTATCAGGCTAATGATTCAGATCTGCACAATCATCACTCATTACTTTATTTTGTTCATAACCTCATCTAGGCTCTCCTCACAGAACACTCTAGTTTTCTTTATCCAAACTCTACCCCTCCCCCAACCAGGAGGTTGTCTGACAGTTATTCTGGTCTGTCAGCCCAAGATGTGTAGGCTATTATTCATAATGTTTCAACAGAAATAATTTCAGCTGTGTTTGCTGTTAAACCGAACCTCCAACATAATTCGTTCCCTGGATCTCTTTGACCCTAAAAGATCCGCAGGTGAAGCATGAGCCTAAGACTATCAAATGTCTAAAATCACTCAGGTATGCCTCTGTGTAAACATTTTTCTGATATATTGCATGAACATATAATTCATAATTCAAACCAGGAAACCTCTGTGAGTCAACTACTAATAATTACACTGGGTCAACAGGCATAATCCAGATTGTCCTGTTTGAAGTAGGACATATGGTTAGTCTGTGAATCTACAGCTTGAAAGAAGAAAACCCACATTGTTCCCATAAAATTTATTATCTGCATTATTTCCCCCATAGGGACTTGTTATAGCTTGCAAAATCCTATTTCTTATAGAATTTCGGTAACCGATTTATTTCAGCTCCTTTGAAGTGAAGAGATAAAGACTTTATGGTGTACATTAACAACTCTGGAAGATTTGCCTGGACTAGCTGCAGTTAGATTTACCCAATCCAGCTTTCAGTGTGCACACATGTCATCCACACTTTTATTCTAAATTTGGCATTTTGTCATTTCCCTTAGATGCTGTGGACACTTGCCCCTTATAATGGCCAGCTTAGTTTCCCAAACATTTTGAATTCCATTTCAGCTGAGTTGGCCCTTTGCAGAAAGCGCTCAAAAATAAGAAAAGAAAGAAAGGGAGAGACCAAGGGAGGAAGGAAGGGGAAAGGTGTCATGTTTTGCACAAACATCTGCTGTGAAGAGCTCTCAGGGGAGTGTCAGCCATCAGCAGGGAAACATAATGAAGTAAAAATAAATCCTAAATCTAATTTCCAATTTTCATGAGCAAAGTACCTCTTAGAAGGTATTTAAGAAGTTCCATTTCTTTCTTTCTTTACTTATTTAATTACAAAGTACCGTCAATCAAGGTGTGACCATAGAAAAAAAGAGACGACACTAGGAAAAATTATAAGGTGCCTGTTTTAATGGAAAGTATTCCAAAATGTTTAGAGTCTGAGTTTTTCCACAGAGTCGAATAAGGAATCACTTGTGTTGGATTCTGGACCTGAGGGAGATACAGCTTCTCTTCTTTTCTCCTCCTTCTCCAATTTCATCCCTGTAGAGTTTGACACCACTCTGAATCCAAAAATGAGAAAATGACCTCCCCAGTACTAGACAGTGGAGGTTGCTGCTGTTAAGTCTACTTTTAAATGGATTTGCCAGCTGCCTTTTGCAGCATGCTGACAAGTGGCATGCCTTTCAGCTACCATCCTTGTGCTGTCACTGAGATACCTCCACTGTATCTTCTTTCAGAAGCAAGTCACCTAGGGCATGCCCACCTTCTACAGAGAAGTAGCAGAGCACATAGGACACTTCATCGCAGCACAGAGGGGCACTTCTGTTGTGCTCATGGAAACCTTCAGATGCTGCCTCTCCTGCTATCTGATGAACTCCCACTCCTCTACACACAGACAAACATACACAGAGTAATTAATATGTTCTATGAAGCATTCAGAAATACTAAAAAAAAGCAGTGAACTAGAAAGAATGAAGCTTGAATGGAAGTCTTAGTAACTTATGTGCCATGTGATTTGGAGACACTGCTCTGAATTTTAGTTTTCTGGTCTGTGAAATAAAGACAATTGTCTCCTGCTACCTTACTAATGTGTTTTAAATAGCACATCAGGTAAAATGCAGTAACTATAAAATGCAATACAAAGAGGTTTTAGTACTTGTCCTATGGAAAAAAAATACAATACCTGAAATATAATGTACATAGGATAGAATTACATTATTCAGTCCTACAAAGTAGAATGCAAAGCTAGCACAATGGGTTCAGGTCTCAAATGATAATCTGAAAGCAAGTCCACACTGAAAACTCAGCTGAATTGTACAAGTTACACTCTTCTTAACTTTTTTAAAGAAAGAGAAAATAGGGGAACCTGGGTGGTTCAGTTGTTTAAGCGTCCAACTTTGGCCCAGGTCATGATCTCACAGTTGGTGGATTCGAGCTCCACATCAGGCTCTGCACTGGCAGCGTGAAGACTGCTTGGGATTCTCACTGTCATCCCACTCCCCGCCCCTCCCCCACTCACACTTTCTCTCTCTCTCTCTCTCAAAATAAATAAATAAACTTAAAAATTATTTTTTTAAAAAAGAGAAAATAGTGTAAGACTGAAGAATCTTCTAGTCAGGCCCTGTGAGTTAGAAGGAGTTAGAAATTATCATAAAAGCATGAAACTAGGGGCACCTGGGTGGCTCAGTGGATTAAGAGTCCAACTTCGGCTTTGGTCATGATCTCATGGTTTGTGAGTTCAAGCCCTGCATCAGGCTCTGTGCTGAGAGCTCAGAGCCTGGAACCTGCTTTGGATTCTGTGTCTCCCTCTCTCTCTCTCTGCTCCTTGCTCTCTCTCTCTCTCTCTCTGTCTCAAAAATTAATCAACATTAAAAAATTTTAAAGTGTAAAACTATAGTTTATTTAAAGATAGGTATAATTGATACATGACAGTCTCCCCCAACCACATCATACCACAGGTGGAAAAGTCTTATCAGAACTATAGATAAAAACAGTATATAAACCAAAGTTAAACCTTTATTTCAACCTTTAGACTTCAAATACAAGTATATGAGTTAATCTGATGCTCTAAATAGGAATCCAATGAGGGGGGGAGGGGGGGATGGGCATGGAGGAGGGCACTTGTGGGGATGAGCACTGGGTGTTATGTGGAAACTAATTTGACAATAAACTATTTGTAAAAAAAAAAAAAAATAGGAATCCAAGACAACAAACAGTTCTATAAGATGTACTAGTACATAGAGATAATAGCCAATCAATACATTCTGGCCAGTATGCCAGATATGTTGCTAATTTTGTTTGTTAGCTCCAGTGAAGAAAGGAGCATATGTTATCTATGTGTCATGAGCACAGATATCCCAAGAACATAGAAGTGAGATTGGAGTAGGAGTGCCTAGGTGGTTCACTTGGTTGAGTATTGGACTCTTGATTTCAGCTTAGGTCATATCAGGGTTGTTAGATTGAGACCCCCACCCCCACCCTGTTGGGTTCTGTGTTGGTGTGGAGCCTGCTTGGAATTCTCTCTATCTCCCTCTAACCCCCACTTGCACTCTCATTTTCTCTTGTCTAAAAAAAACCCAATGAGTATAGAGTGATTGTGAAAAGAAAAGGATGTCTGAAATAGTCTTTCAGCAAGGGTGTATAGTTCTTAAATAACTTGAGGGGTGCCTGGGTGGCTCAGTTGGTTAAGCAACTGACTTTTGATCTCAGTTCAGGTCTTGATCTCAAGGTTGTGAGTTCAAATCTCACACTCAGCATGAAACCTACTTTAAAAATAAAAATTAAATAAATAATAAATAAATGAATGAATAACGTGAATAACTGTGAGTTCACAATATGCACTAGGTGAAATTCAGATATCAGGGTTTCTGCAGCTATTAAGGGAAGGAATCATGCTAACAAGAAACATGCAATTTGAGGTGACTCAGTCATCCTTATTAATCAAGTAATTATGAGAACTACAAAATGGCAAGATGTTGATAATATTCTTATATTGGCTCTGGTCAGTTATAGAAAACCTATATATTAGTTTCATCAGCCATTCTGGGATTAAGAACTCAATAGGACAAAGCAGTATCTCAATTGACTACCTTTCTTTAGTGTGGTACCTGAAGAGAGTCTTACCTCCATTTCAGGCACATTCATCCACTGATTTGTTCCCAATTATTCTCCTCCCATGTCAAAGCGCCTTGTAAAACCTTGATAATTCACATAGAAAGAATGCTACTATCCCTATGATGCATATTTCCAGTCATTTGTTTATTTTTATGGCAATCAGACAGATGGTCTTCAGATGGTGTTTCCCACACTGACCCCACTTCACCCTGCACACCCCTCACCACCTTCCTAAGCCTCTCTATATACTTACGGACTGACCCCATACTGACTAGCCACCTCCATTTCTATAAACATTCATTTAAATGACAGAAACAAATCTCGAGGTGATTGAAGCTGGTTATTCCTTAGAGGTCCTAGAGAGTGAAGAATATGGCATCATCTCATAATACAAACTCTCTCTATATCACACCATTAAACATTTCAACACAGTGTTTAGCAAAGATCACAAATTGTTAAATTTTTGGATGAAACCCTATAAATAGTGTATTATTAAAATAGACCTGGCTCCTGTGAGAGAGAGAGAGAATCCCAAGTAGGCTTCACATTCAGCATGTTTTCATGTAAAGTTTGACCCAGGGTTTGACGGGAGGCTCGATCTCATGACTGTGAGATCATGACCTGAGCTTATATATCAAGAGTCAGATGCTCCCAACTGACTAAGCCACCCAAGAGCCCCTTTACCTTTCACTTTTAAATTTAGTTATACCAAGCTGCCTGTTTATCAGGTTTGCTAGCTCTTTTTCCCAGGCTCCCTCTTCCTGGATTGCTTTCCTCAGCTTATCCATCTGGTTAACTCAATTGTATCAACTTCCCTGCAAAGGCTATCCTGAACACTTTCACCTCCAATTTTCCCTAAGCCCCAGAAGTAACCTCTTTACCCTTGCCACATGGGACAGAAGCCACCTGGGTGATGGGCTCACCATCAAAACATGAGTTCCTTCAGGAGAAGGACTTTGGGTTCTTCACTTGTCTTTGTCCAAACACCCCTCACACAGTGCATACTGCATAGATGGTGCTCAGTGAAAACTTGTTGATCTTAACTAAAATTAAAGTCAAGGGCAAGGTAGCTGATCCATCACCAATAGCATTTAACCGACCTCTGTCTGTATAACACCATCAGTCAGCACAGTGCCATCACTGTTGGAGGTGCCATCTTTGTGGGTTCTGGACTTACAGTGGCCACTCCAGGTCACGCAGATATGCTCCTTTCCCCTCTAAGAAAGACAGTTTAAACATAATGCGAGGAGAAAGTGGATCTTATAAAACTCTATCCTGCCATGCCCAAGGATTATGTTTGCTTCAGGAAAAGGAGTTCTTAGATTAGATGGCATTGACCATCACAAACCATCTCTGAGAAAAAGCTAATGTTTTACTAGAATGTAATTCTCCTGATTCATACTTCGTTTTCCTCATCCCAACACTTAATCTATCTTTCAACACAAATTTTTTCAATCCCTTCTTGTGTCCTAAAATATTCTCCAAGTTTCTTTGAGTCTCAATCCAGTTAATTAAAAAGAACAACAACAACAATAACCTATGTCCAACAACTTCATGAATAAAGGATAGGATGGTTGATATAGAAAGTTCTCTTGTAATTCAAAATGTGTGATAAGAGGTCTTGATCATTCTACCAGGAGAATAACCGGGTATCTAGCAATCTGGAGTCTGTGACCACTTTTCATGTTCAACTCTGTTCTTACTGGCTCAATCACTCTATTGTAGAATGGAAACAACGGTGTTGCCTTTCTACACATGTCTATGGGGAATATGATCATTTTAGACCCTGACTGGCAATAGCTCTTCTAGTGACAGCCTCAGTCACATGGTATTGGCATTGCTCCCAAAGGAGGGAGAAAGATTGACTGCTGTTCATAATTTAAGATCATTTCACACATAAGGGCATAGTCAATATCTCTTGAGATTCAAGCACTATATGATTCACAAAGGTGAGATTTTCAATAGTTCTACTATTTTAGCTTAATTTTTGCAAGATAAAACTTATGTTGTTCTAAGGCTTTTACAGAGGAAAACTAATGAATGCTAACTAAGCATTGAATAATTCACAGAATACTCCAGAGAAGGGTCAAAATCAAGAGTTTTCTATCAACTGAAAGCAGAAATATTGATTCCATGGAAAATACAAAAAGAAATAATAGACTTTAGACTTCTCAACCTTTCTACCTATTTTCCCTGGAATTTCTAGATTTGAGACAACCATTAGGGTAACACAAAATGCCAGCTTTTTCTTCAGCTCGACAGGATCTTTTCTTGCCTGCACAAACCTTCCCTGATTCCCTTTGAGGAATTTTTATAGCATTTATGCTTCATAGAGTAGTTAAATAAAATTGCACAAAGGTATGAGAAAGCCATGTAATTCTTTTTTGTGTCAATCTGCTATTTCCTCAGAAGTACTACAGACCTTCTCTACCACATTTTAGGATCACCTGAAGCAAAACCTTCTCACCTTTTATTTCTTTTTAAGAACTTGGACTCAGAATGTGCTTGGCCTCATTATGCTAATGAACTGGCAGGCAGAGTCCACTGTTCTTACCCAGGCACCAAACCAAGGGCTTTAAGAACACTTTTTTCCAAATGGTACATGACAATTTCACACTCCCCTTCCTATTTGTACATATGCATATATATCCTGTATTATATGATGGTTATTCTGTTTCTTCCAATTAAGCTATACTGTTTTCTTAAAGAAATGATTCCATCTCCAGAGATTAAAGACTTCTTGAATAAAACCAGGGTGATAATGAAGAATGAAGGCTAACTGGAGTGTGTAACTATCTGTGAAATGATAAGAAGAATAAGGTAATATCTGATAATAACTTTTAAATAGATTAGCAGAATACCTACAAAGTACATTGTTTGAAATATGGCTAGTTCTTTTTTAAAATGTTTATTTATTTCTGAAAGAGAAAGAGAGCATGAAGAGGAGAGGGCAGAGTGAGAGAGGGAGACACAGAATCCCAAGCAGGCTCTAAGATCTGAGCTGTCAGCACAGGGCCCAAGGCAGGGCATGAACACATGAACCTTGAGATCATGACCTGAGCCAAAGTTGGACGCTTAATCCAATGAGCCACCCAGGCAACCCAAAATGAGGCCAGTTCTAAAGTTTCCAGCCAGAATCCTTATATGGAATTGTCCAATTGTGAAATCTCTAGGTAATTGACTCAGATAAATAATTCTAGCTAATTGTATAGCTCTAGAGAATTTGTATCAATTAATTAGGGGATTCCCTAGAAAATGTCACCTATAAAGATTATTTAATTGTCAGTTAAAAACCAATCCATGAGCTGGCTCTATGACCACCATTTATTCCAAATTTTCTTAGTGTTCTCTATATGGAGGAAAGCTGCAAACCACATTCCCTTGAATTGCACAAAGCTTGGTCAGCTAATTAGATACACTCCCTCAAGCTTTGGAAGATGGAAGCCGGGTACAAAGAAACTTGTTTTCCTTGTGGTAGTTGTTGCTGGCAAAGGTAGTTTTGGAGATGCTGGGGTCTTCTCTCAGCACTGCCCCAGTGCCCCTTACTCCTTCCTTTATGTGTCAGTGAGCAATGGTGGCAAGAAAGCTTCCTGGTCCTGGTTTCCCAGTTATGACAGGGTGCTCTCTTCATCAGTTGTGGATCCTCACTGCTCTCCTCCTTGTCATGTGGGCAGTTTGCCCTCAGTCAGCCAGTGTTAGGGTGTAGTCTGGAACTCGTTCTGGAAGCCAGCTGAGAGTACTCCTCTCTTGCCCACTTGTCAGCTCTCAATTCTGTGTCTTAGAACTACAACTCTCACCCAGACAGATCATATTCCCCACACTGTGACTTTCATCCCAATGCGTTATTCATTACATAACTGGAAGACTCTATCTCTCAGTTCCCTTTACCCATAAAACTTACCAGTTTTTAAAGTAAACATACAAAAATATTCTGCACCAAGATGCCCAATGGAACAAATGATAGAATTCAAGGAAGAATTAACATAGAAAATATAAAATAAAATTTTAGAAATAAACACTTATTCCATTAATAAAGGTAAAAGAGATAACATCTCCTTAAGAAAGAAAACACAGGGGCGCCTGGGTGGCTTAGTCGGTTAAGCGTCCGACTTTCGCTTGGGTCGTGATCTCGCGGTTCGTGGGTTCGAGCCCCGCGTCGGGCTCTGTGCTGACTGCCAGCTCAGAGCCTGGAGCCTGTTTCAGTCTGTGACTCCCTCTCTCTCTGACCCTCCCCTGCTCACGCTGTCTCTCTCTCTCTCTCCTAGAAATAAATAAAACATTAAAAATAAATTAAAAAAAAAAAAGAAAACACATATTGAGTCCAAACACTTGTATATACGAACTATCAATAGACACGTTGACTCAAGGTTACAAGAAAGAAAAAGGTATACAGACATAATTTCAAGAAGGTAACAAAGTGAGATTCTATCAAACAAGGCTGATTTTAAGAAATGATTCCCAAGGACAAAAAGAGCAGTTACAACTGATGATGAAGGGTATAGACACTGGGTAAAAGGGATATAAATCTTTATGAATCAAAAAATAGGTTGTAAATTTTTGGTAGATGTTATTCATGCAACTAAGTTTCATTCAGCTTCCAGTTTGCTGTAGTTTTATTTTATTTTTTATTTTTATTTTTCAAGTTTTTATTTGTCTATTTATTTTGAGAGAGACAGCAGCACAAGTGATGGAGGGGCAGAGAAAGATGGAGACAGAGAATCTCAAGCAGGTTCTACAATGTGAGTGCAGAGCACAATGTAGGGCTCCAAATCATAAACTATGAGATCATCATGTGAGCTGAATCAAGAGTCAGATGCTTAACTGACAGAACCACCCAGGCGCCAGTGAAGAGTTTTATTTTTAAGTAATCTCTAAACCCAACATGGTGATTGAACTTACAACCCTGAGATCAAGAGTCACATGCTCTGTTAGTTGAGTCAGCCAGGCACCCACCCACTCCTGAAGAGTTTTATGATAATTTGGGGTTGAATTTAATCAAATGCTCTTTCTGCACCTATTGAGGTAATTGTATAGTTTTTCCTTAAAATATACACTTTTAAGGGATCAATTATACTGATTGATTTTTTTAATGTTGACCCAACTTTGCATTCTTGATGTAAACCACATTTGGTTGTGATTATCTGTAGAAAACAGATGTATCCTTGAATTTACCATGCAACATTTTATGGAGATATTTATATTAAAAAAGACGTCCTTCATAAAGTAACTGGGTAGACATTCTTCCCTTCCCAAATTTCTGTAAGAGTTTATATAACACTGGTATAATTTTTCCTTAAATATTAGGCACAATTCAACATTTAAAAGATCTGCTTCTGGACTTTGGGGGAGAGAAAGTTATTTATTAAAAATCCAGTTTCTCTTAGAGATAAAGAAACATATTTTCCTATGTTGGTTTTATAAAATTGCTTGTCAAGTACTTTGTGCATTTTTTTCTGTATTTTCCCATTTATTGATATGAAGCTGATTACAATATCCCCTTCTTGTCCTTTTCATAACTATAATGACATGACCTTTTTAATTCTTGGTATTTGTAATTTGTATTTTATTTCTTTTTCTTTTTTTAAATGTTTTTTTATTTATTTTTGAGAGAGAGAAAGAGACAGCGTGAGCAGGGGAGGGGCAGAGAGAGAGGGAGACACAGAATCCGAAGACAGGCTCCAGGCTCTGAGCTGTCAGCACAGAGCCCGATGCAGGGCCTGAACCCACGAACCGTGAGGTCATGACCAGAGCCAAAGTCGGACGCTTAACCGACTGAGCCACCCAGGTGCCCCTTCTTTTTCTTAATCAGAGTTGCTGAAGATTATTATAATTAATTCTTTCAAAGAACAGCCTTATTTAATTTTCTTCGTTTGCTATTGTATTAGTTTCAGTTTTCATCTCTAATGTAGCCTTTCTTCTACTTATTTTGCATTTAATTTGTTTTTTTATAGTTTTTTTATAGCTGTTTTTTATAGAAACATAGAATCATTGACTTGAAGCTTATTTTTCATTACTAACATTGGTTTCTAAATGATATTTTTCTTACTACACAAAGCTTTGCTAACATCTCAGAAATTTGATAAGTTACATTTTTTATGATCATTTTTGGGTATTTTTTTTTTATTGGATCCATATGTTAGCTAGAAATGCTTGGTTTAATTTCCAAGTATTTGGATGTCTGTTATATATGTTATTGCTTTCCTTTTTTAAAAAAATTAACTCTCATGCAATCAAAGACTATATTCTGTAAATTTCAGTAACTCAAATACTTAATATTTATTTTATTTCCAATATATTTTCTATCATGATGCATCTTCCACATATACTTGAAAGGAATGCACATTATGCTATGGTTGATTGCAGTTTCCTGCAGAGATTGATTAGACCATCATTTGTTGCCAATGTTTAGATCTTCTATTTCCTTTCAGATTTTTTTTTGTCTAGTTCTACATGTTATAAAAAGATATCCAACTTTTATGATGAATTCCTCAATTTTCCCCTTTAAATGATTAGTTTTTGCTTTGTATGTACTATGAAACTGTTATTAGGTGCCTACAAAGTTAGTACTGCTATGTCTTCCTATTGAATTGGTCCTTTAGTCATTATTAAATGACACTATCTTTAGTAAGACTTCTTGTCTGATTGGTATTATTGGTAGTATCAATACTGACATTAATATCAATATTGTCTGATACTAATATAACCATACTAGGTTCCTATCATTTACCATATGAATGATTTGTTGTTTTCTCATCCTTTAATTTCAACCTATCTGTGCCTTCATATTTATTGTACATTTCTTATAGATAGCCCAATTAAGTAATCTCATTCTGATTCAGTCAGATAGCATGTACCTTTTAAAGGAATGCCTAACCCATTTATATTTCATGTAATAATTGATTTAACTCTACCATCTTGCTATCTGTTTTCTATTTGTCCCATCTGTTGTTGTTGCTGTTGTTTTTATTTGGTCTCTGTTATTGTTTCTAGACTCCTTTACAGTTCATCAAATGGTTTTTCCCTTCCACTTTATTTTATTTCTTGGGTTATTAACTATACTCCCTTTTATTAATATTTTTAGATGAATGGGCGCAAATAAACATTTTTAAACTAAAACTATTTAAAATTAATATACACATCAAACTTTACAAGGTATAATTACATGTGCCTATCTTTTATGATAATGTATATTGTACTTCTGATTAATTATAAATTCCATCTTACTATAATAATATCTCTGTTTTATTTTTCATTTGTCTTCTTATTTTTTTAAGTCTATTTATTTATTTTGAGAGAGAGAGAGAGAGACAGATAGAAAGGGAGAGAGCAAAGCAGGCTCAGCACTGTCAGTGAGGAGCTCAATGCAGGGCTCAAACTCATGAATGTGAGATCATGACATTAGCCAGTCTGACATTCAACTGACTGAGCCACTCAGGATCCCCTCATTTTTCTTTTTAAAGAAATTTGTTATTTACACCCTAAGATTGATGATACCTAAGGAAATATGGTTTACATTTTAATATTATTGAGAAAAGTGGCACATGGAATTATATTCAGTGAGCCACAGAAAGAGCCAGATCATGCACTAAAAGTAATCTTTATAAAAAAAGGTCCTAGAGGAATGCACATTCATGGAGGGCAACAGAATGAAGGATTTTTGTTTTGTTTTGTTTTGTTTGCAACTATTGCTTCTTTCAAAATTTACCAGGATAGAATATACATTTACATTTGCTTCCATTGTCTCATGTGTACATCTTTCATTTTTAATACAAGATTTTGAGAACTACATAAGCAATAGAATCAGACACTTTTTGTGAGATTATGTATATTATAAGAAAGTTATTTGCTTTAGAAATGGAGTTAATGCTGATGAAAATATTTTTCATTTTCTGAAATGGAAATAAACATCTTAAAGAGCAAACACTTCATTGTGCTACTCTGAGAACAGTGAACACCCTGGTTCACTCAACAATCGTGCAACCCATCTTCATTTCTTGAGAAACATACAGGAAAAGAAGCTTTAAAACTTAGCAGTAACTATTACATATTGTTGCTATATACAAACCCAGGTCATAAATTGTGATTATTTAGCATTAACAGGACCTCTGGGTGTGCAGACATCAGCACTTTGTACATATTTCCCTTTTATCTAAAAGTCTGTCTGTAGGGGCGCCTGGGTGGCTTAGTTGGTTAAGCGTCCGACTTTCGCTTAGGTCATGATCTCACGGTTCGTGGGTTCGAGCCCCGCGTCGGGCTCTGTGCTGACTGCCAGCTCGGAGCCTGGAGCCTGTTTCAGAGTCTGTGTCTCCCTCTCTCTCTGACCCTCCCCTGCTCACGCTGTCTCTCTCTCTCTCTCTCTCTCTCTCTCCTAGAAATAAATAAATAAATAAATAAATAAATAAATAAATAAATAAAGTTACCCACTGTGGAAAAAAAAAAAATAAAAATAAAAGTCTGTCTGTAATAAGAATATCAGGTCATTTTCCTACTAAACTAGGTCGATCAGATATGTATGGAATTGTGGGCATCCCTGAATACTAAGAGAGAATCTCTTTATTCCTTGCTACAAATACCTTATTTAGATAATGTTTTGATACTTTAAAAAATTAATATAAAGGATATATTGGCTTGAGAAACTTTAGTGGGCTAGAAACAGAAAAAGTGGAAGTTTTCATAGTCAGGGATTTTCAAATTATAGCATGATCCCAGGGATTTTGTTTTCGTCTATCTGTCTCAGCTGAGAGCTAGGAACTAATGTGTTTATGAAGCAGCTAAGGAGTATCTGGGTGGCTCAGTTGATTAAATGTCTAACTCTTGATTTCAGCTCAGGTCATGATCCTGGGATCATGAGATTGAGCCCTGTGTCAGATTCTGCACTGGGTGTGGACCCTGCTTGAGATTCTTGCTCTCTTGCCCTCTGCCACTTTCCCCCATTTGCTTTTTTCTCATATAAAAATTATAATAATTATATAAATAAATAAAATAAAACATGTACCAGCAGCACACAAACCAGGAGCATAAGCTCATGTTGCAAACTTCTAAAAGTGGCAGCCAGAGACATAAACATAATCTGAGAATGATAACTAATATCTCAGCCTAGTACAATGATCTAACGTACACTTAAGGAACATAGAAAATATTATTTTCCTCATAATTTTCTTAACATGAATCATGAAAAAACTGCCTAGAAATAGATTAAACAAGCAAGCAACCAACAGGTTGTCACAGTCACAGAAGCAAACCTTTAGAGCTTACTTGATTTGGAGGATGATTCAAAGCCAATAGACATTTTTATTTGAAAACAAAATATACATCTCACTTGATAAGGAGAAACCTGATGTCCTTAATACTATATCAGAAGGGAGCTATAGGGCCTGCCTCCTAACCATGTCTACACATAGTCTGATCTGGGCTCTCCACCCTCCTACTTCCCAGCCTCCAATCTTAGGCTTCAAAAAATAGATAAAATAGAATATAGTCAGCCAGCAATCAGTTCTGAGGAGAATGATAAATGAACATGCATTAAGTTAGAGAAAATAGAAACTCTTGACTGGACAGCCTGCTTTAGTGCTTGATTACTTGATCAAGAGGACACAAAATGTTTTGGCAAATGTTTCACATTCTACAAAAGGAAGGGAAGAGAAGAGAAAAGAAGGGAAGGGTGGGGAAGGGAAGGGAAAGGAGGGGAAGATAAAGAATTTACCTGGAAAAAATATGAGAGGGAAAAAGGAAGTATTTTGTAAGTTTTTCATGTTCATTAGAACCTAATAAGATCATAACATCACGAAAATTGGAACTCAAAGGAATTGTAGTTAAACCACGGGATGATATTGAAGTGTCACAGAGTTTTGAGGACTTAACATCAATACTTTAATACCACCAGTTCCATAACTTAGAAGCAGCTGGACAGAGTAAAGATATTAATATTCTAACCTGTTAATACAGAAGAAAAATACAATAATTATTGTGATTTCAAAAGGAAAAAAAGAGCAAATCAAAGGAAATGAGAAATGTACAAGAAAACATCATATTATGTAAAAAGGTGATTTGTGTTGAAAAAACTTGATATATGAGATGGAGAAATTGTTCAAATGTATAATTGAATATAAATTTCATTAAAAATCAAAATAAGGAATAAAATCTGAGTTTATTTATTTTATTTTATTTTTTAAATGTTTTATTTATTTTTGAGAGAGACAACATGAACAGGGGAGGGTCAGAGAGAGAGGGAGACACAGAATCGGAAGCAGGCTCCATGCTCTGAACTGTCAGCAGGGAGCCCGACGCGGGGCTCCAACCCACAAACCATGAGATCATGACCTGAGCTGAAGTCGGACACTTAACCAACTGAGCCACCCAGGCGCCACAATCTGAGTTTATATTTAAAACCTTATTCTGTGGGGCGCCTGGGTGGCTTAGTTGGTTAAGCGTCCGACTTTCGCTTAGGTCATGATCTCACGGTTCGTGGGTTCGAGCCCTGCGTCGGGCTCTGTGCTGACAGCCAGCTCAGAGCCTGGAGCCTGTTTCAGTCTGTGACTCCCTCTCTCTCTGACCTTCCCCTGCTCACGCTGTCTCTCTCTCTGTCTCCTAGAAATAAATAAAACATTAAAAAAAAAAAAAACACCTTATTCTGGAGGGGTGGGGGTGGAAAAAACTACTTACCATAATATTTATGCTAGTTAAAATCTGAATTTCAAAAATAGAGTCAAACTTTTCGGGCATTCAGGAAATACATAAGCCAACTACATGGGCGGAACAAACTTGTCAGATTTATTTATATCAGATGAGTAAAGAGCAACATTTAAGGTTGCCTAGGTGGCTCAGTTGGTTAAGCAGCAGACTTTGGCTCAGGTCATGATCTTGCAATTCCTGAGTTCAAGCTCCACGTTGGTCTCTGTGCTGACAACTCAGAGCCTGGAGCCTGCTTCACATTCTGTGTCTCCCTCTCTTTCTGCCCTTCCTCCACTCCTGCTCTGTCTCTGTCTCTCAAAAATGAATAAACTTAGAAAAATAGAGCAATGTTACATTTACCCACAGGGATAGGTAGTTATGATACCCAAACATGCTGTATGTTTCTTAGCCTCCTTTCAGTTAGGTTGACGCCCAGTGACAAGTACTGACTGAATAAGAGACAAATTAACATGTGTCACTTGAGAACTCTAAGGCAGCTAAATTCACCTTCTCTATTACTCTGCTCTGGGGAACATGATGGCCATGTATTATAGAAGAAACAAGGACAACACATGGACCTCTGTGGTCCTGGGCATCTGAGCAGAGAGAAACTTTTGCTGTGTGAAGTCACTAAGACTTTGAGTTAGCTTGTTCCTGCAATATATTCTCCTATCCATGAACATGACCCAGTGTCATCAGTAATCTAGGTGTCTGAGAACAAAGGCAAGCACCACATAGTCTCTACTATGAGAAACTTCAGTCAAAACAGTTCCAATGATGCCTTTTCAGCAAAACTGCTACATGATGAGACCCATTTAAGGCATGCATATAAAGATTCCATTTTAATACAATTATTTTATCTGGGATGTGAGTGATTCTTTTTCTCTTTTACATTTTCCTGCATCGAGTGAATTATTATATTGAGTGTGGGCTAACTTTATGGCAAATATTATAAAGTCATTGATGAAGGAGAGGGAAGAGATGAAGATAGAAGAAAAGGCAGTAAATTAAATCATTATATACAAGGCGGGAAAAATACCACCAGACTTTTTCCTTATGCTGAATTAAGATTTGATCACAAAGCTCATTTGGATGAATAAGCAAGCCAGAGTAGACAGAAAAGATTTGAATGAGAAGGCTAATACCACCAGGCATAAAATAATATAAAAACGCTGACATTAAAATGTTAGTGTCACATGAAAAAACTGAAACCTCAATGGAACAAAATCCAAAATTCAAGAAAAGACCCTATTTCTCATGGAAATTTCTCCAATATGATGATACAAAAAGGCTGCATCTCAAATTAGTGAAGGAAAGAAGGACTTCTGAACAAGAAATGTTTGGATAACTGTAAGACTGATGTGGAAAAACAAAATTGGATCAATTTCCCACATGCAAACAATCTGTGGTAAACCAAATGGCTCAAAAAATTAACGCAAAGAAAGAACTAGTAAACAAATAAATAACCTCATAAAAGTGTTGGAAGACATGGGTAATTCTCTTAAAAACCTGGAAATAAGAAATATTTTCTGTATATAACTCACAAATCAGAAGTAAGAGGAGGGTAAAGAATAACTTTCACTACTCAAAACCCCTAAACATATCAACCTGGAAAAAAGAGCAAAACAAACAATGGATAAAATGAGATATGGAAAAACCTATTTTTAATCCATTTCACAAAGTATTGCTGGTCCTAAAATATTTTCCAAAAGTATATCAGAAAACTATAAAAGTAGAAGAAAAAAGAGCATAGAAATATGGAAAAGAGGTAAGGACAGACAACTCACAAAAAAGGAAATGTAAATGACCTTTAAAAATTAAAATATATCTAATCTATCTCCTTAGAAGAGAAAGTAAATGAAGGTACTAAGAGAAATTTAAGAAGTACCTCAGTGGCTCACTTGGTTAAGTGACTCTTGATTTCAGTTCAGATCATGATCTCACAGTTGCAGGATGGAGCTCCAGGTCAGACTCTGTGCTGACAGCGTAGAACCAGCTTGGGATTTTTCTTTCTTTTTCTATCTCAAAATAAACAAATAAACTTTTTTTAAAATAAAATAAATTTAAAACACCATGGAGGAGCCTTGCTCATAATCATTTTCATGCAGAATTCTGCTGTTAAAAAAGTCCAGAGTGTTAACAAGTCAGGGCTTAAACCATGGATTCCTTTTTGGAATAATGTTTCAAATGGATAAAATAAAATACATAGATTTACATAGGAAAACATTTTTAAAAAAACACTGATTTTTTTTTCAGCACTCAGACTGAAAAAATTCTACAAGTGTGTCGTACTTTCAGGCAACGCCTTGGGACACGGCACTCTGGTATTCGAGGATGGGGTTGTAAACTGATTCAACTACCGTGGACAGAATAACAACGTCAAGTAAAATTGCCCAGAGAGAATGGAAGACAGAAGGAAGTAACAATGGGATCTTAAACTGCCAGTAATGAAATCCTCATAATAAAATTATACTGATGTTTTGAAAATATTATATATGTAATAGGATAAAGTAGATAAATAATTATGTAAATGATACTAAGAACCAATGTTCTCAGCATACAAAGAAAATATGAAAAAAAACTGATATCTTAAATTTGAATTGGAAATATCAACACGAACTCATAAGATAATTTTCTTTTAGAAATATGCATCTTCTACCTCTCTCTTCTGGAAAGCCCCAGAAGCGATGATTAATTCACTTCCAGTGAGCCCCAGAAGTGATGATTAATTCACTTCCAGTGAACCTAACTAGTTTTCAAACTATGGTCTCTTAGTAGTTCCGACCTAAAAGAACCTAGGCTCCTAGACAAATGACTGACATCAAGTCTGGGGTAGAAAATGTACAAGATGAGTCTGGAATATCTTGTAACTGAAAGCAAAGACCCTAACAAAGAAATCTGGGGTCACAGATACATGCAAGTCAACTTGAAAGAACTCCAGCAGGCCACTCTGGACAATTACAGCATGAATCAATACTCATCAAGTATGTTAAAGTCCATGAAATCCTAATGAACATAAATAAGACCAAACTAGTTAACTCAGGGTTGTTAGACCACCATTGTATTCTGAAAATTTGTAAATAAAGGGAAAAACTCAAGGATTTTTTCTGCTTCTCCTATAAAAATGTGCAGCAGAGTAGCAAAATAGATGGTAACGAAAGCTCTTTATAGAAGAACTGCAACTGATAAAAACAGGAGGAAGGGCAAAACATCATCATTTTACAAACCCAGGTAAAAACAGTTGACCCATACCACAGAGTCATCAACAGCTGAAAATACGCTTAATGAAAAGTTGAGGGAAAGTCTATAAGAGCTGGAACGGGCATTGAAAAGGCAAAAGAAGAAACAACAGGACAGTGGGTTCACAACACCACCAATGATGTCTTCTTGCCAAGAAAAAAATTGAACCTGAATCTGATAAAACCTCTAAATCCTAACAGTTTAAAGGAAGTGTAAGAGCTTACACACACACACACACACACACACACACACACACACACGATTACTGTGATAGCACTACTGATCACCCTCAAAATATTTGTATGACAGTAATATGGTCATCCTGCTCAACACCTGTATTAATTAACAAGTACAAGTACATAGTCAAACTATTCCACACCGAACTGTATTTGCTTTTTATGAAGATCATGTCAGAATAAGAATTATCCTCGTTGACTACTGTGTTAGTCAGTGTGGGCCGCCAGAACAAATATCACAGCCTGGGTGGCTCAAACGAGAGTCACCTATTGTCTCACAGCTCTAGAGTTTGGAAGTCTGGGATCAAGGTGTCAGCAGGTTTCATTCCTTCTGAAGGGTGAGAGAAAATGTGCTCTAGGTATCTCTCTGGATAGCTTTATCCCCATGTCTTCACATGGTCTTCTGTGTGTAGGAGTCTATCTCTAAATATTATCTTCTTGCAAGGACATGTTATGTTGGATTAGTGTATACTATAATGACCTAATTGTAACTTGATTATCTCTGTAAAAACCCTTTCCTCAAATAAAAATCACATTCTGGGGGACTAGGGGTTAGTCCTTCAACATGAAAAAATTTTGGTGGGAGCACAATTCAATCCACAATAATCATCAGGACTCTAAGTGCACCAATTAAGTTTTTTGGTCAAATAATGGAGATTTGAGGGGCGCTTGGGCTCTCAGTCAGTTGAACTTCTGACTTTTGATTTCACCTCAGGTCACAATATCAAGGTTCATGGGTATGAGCCCTGGGAGCCTCCTTGGGATTTTCTCTGACCCTCCCCCACTCACATGATCTATCTCTGTCTGTCTCAAAAATAAATAAATAAACTTAAAAATAGTGGAGATTTGAAATCTACACTGGAACTTTCCAATATTCAGATGAAAATCTTCAAACCTCACAGCCTCTGAGCAAAGGATCCAACGATGTCCAGGTCCCTACCTCAACTTGATGGAGGTTGAAACTCCAGTTTGAGACATTGATTGGTCACTGTAAAGGGAACTCCAAGATTCAAATCCTGTGGTTCGCCTCTATATTCTCCTTAGTCTCAGAGCAGTTTTGTTCTCAATTCCTTGCAAGTTAGTCCAAGAAAATGCCAAGACCAAGATTTCCATTTGGAAAGAAGTCTCTAGTGGAAAGAAAACTCTCTCCTGTTCCACTGAGGATAGCCTCAGCAGCTCTAGAGTGAGACACCCACAGATATAGGCAGCCATGGGCAATCCCAGTGGACTAACAGAACACAAAGGCACCAGCTATGACTGAACACCAAATGGTCAAGCAAGGAAGAGATGAAGCCAGAAATCAGAGTGTAGCAGCTCCAACAAACAGCTCAGGGAAGAGGGAGGGCTTGGAACATCCCAAGTCCCAGTAACTAACTCTGTTAGGTGTGGATTTGGCATTCAATATTTTTATTGTTTTTTAAAATCGTTTTTATTTTAATTACTACTTATGTTTGCTTGCTTAAAACAGTGTGATTTGACTGAGAGAGTCAGGATTTTACAAAGAAACATAAAAACAATAATACAGAGGGAAATTAATCTTTTCCTTCTCTCAGTGCTAACCATTTTTACATCTGGTACCTTTATGGACACTTTTTTTTTAATCACTGGAAGGTATGATCATAATCTTCTAATGTGATTGAAGTTATTTCTATAGCTATGAATTAAGGGCATATTTCAACTCACTGGCAGGCAATTTAATTGCTTATGTTAGTCTATTATTATTTCTACTGTGTATTAATGATGACAGCATAGAACAGTGAACTTGACGAGAAAGATGAAATGCAATGTTCCCATAATATTTTCATATATTGTAGGAAAACCTCAAATATCCAAAAAAGATACTGTTTGCTTAAAGTAAATGGATGAGCTTCTGGAGTATTGGTTTTTAAAATGTATCCCCCTCTTCATGAACAGATATTATTTGGCTGACTTAAAGCTTCCTATATCTGAAATAATATTGACATTACCTCAATATTCCAATAGACAAATAACAGGAGTGGGAGTCAGAACAAATGTATATATCTAGCAAGTTGGTCATTGACTCCAGAATCACTAATTCTTTCAAAGTTACCTCTTTATATAACATTATTTTTGTACTCTTGGGCAGCCCTCAATGCTTTGTGCATGTCGAAGGGGGTCTTGTCCCTTGCCCTCAGGGAAGGCAACTCAGCCCCCTGTCTTTCTCACTTGACAGGCTGCACACTTCCAGATAGGGTGCCATTGAAGCCCTTCCAGTGACATCAGTGTCCACTGACCGATCACTAAGCCTTGGAACAGGTGGCATTATGAAAAAAATACATATAATGTTATAAAGTTACTGAAGGAAAAGGTGAATTCTGGCAGACAAATTGCCTCTGTGAAGAGGTTAGTCTGGACCAGAAAGTGATCCCAAACTCAGAAGTCTAGAGGCAGAGGAGTGTTAGGAGACACTTCCATTATTTATTTCCAAACATGGGAAGTTGGGAGCAATGCTGCTCTATTTTTCTGTGTAATTGGAAGAAGAGACTATTCAGAAAGGGGGATTGAGATGAGAAGGAAGCCCCCAAAAAGATGGAGAGAAATACATAAAAGTGAAAGCAAAATATTCTTTCCCAAAACTTTTAATGCAGTGCTATGTCTGCTTATAGATCTTTTACATATTTCTTCTTTCCCAGCAATATTGACAAATGATGAGGTGAAGTTTCCCTCACCTACACAATGAAGATTATATTAGCTGTCAGCTGCCTACCAAATAGGGACATTGAGAGGATTAATGAGGATCTGGGTGCTATACTGATCGTTGCCATAGAAATGCATAGTTAAGTAAGGTAGTATAAAAGATGTGTCAAATACAATACTCTTCAGCCCATGGCACACAATAATGGGAAGACAGAATGCCTCTTTGCATTGAGGAACCCAATGGATTGGCATGTCCACAGTCTCGACTTTGTTCTCCCACCCTCTTATGTATGTATGCACACACACACACATACACACACACACACACACATACACGTGTGTGTGTGTGTGTGTGTGTATGTGTGTGTGTGTAAAACTTTTAGCAAAACCACTAGTCTAAATCTAAAAGGGAAAGACCCCAGTAGAAATCATATAGCCCAACAATTCAGTGGACTTTAGTGACCTCAGGCAAACTCATGACTCAGCAAATGACTGGGGCATAAAACCTTTGTCTCTGTTAACACAGTGTCTTCATAAGCAATATGCGATTTATTCTTCTTCTGTCCTTCTGAATTTATAGGACTGTATGGGGCATTTTCTTGCCTTTTCTGCTCTTTTCTTTTCTGGAAAATAAACCTAAACATCTTGCTTTTTCATCCAGGTAAGCCCATTGTACATGCCTACCCCAAATTTTACACCTACACTTACTGGTTTTAAAAGAATGAGAGTCAAGCCAGCCCAGGAAGAGATAATAATGTGCGAGCATGGAGAAATGTCCCTACCCTATATTGGGAATCTGTGGCTTGGACTGTTTTCCATAATCCAGGCTGTCCTTTATTTTGAGAGTAGATATGCTTGCAGTGGTGAGGAAATGCCCAGAAGAAAGAAGAGAGAACCTGGCAGCAAGGACAATGTGCACTGAGTGCTTATAAAAGAAGAGGTAAGGCAAGGGTGACTCTGTCAGAGCTTCATGCTAGAACCACAGAGCATGTGGTTGTCCCCTTAGATATCTCACTCCCTATCAGCTGAAAAATTTTTGGGTATATATATGAATCTATCAAAGCTATGAGCTTCCTGTTACTCCCCAGAATTGTGCAATACACAACCTCCAAGATCCTACTTGGCAACCTGGAATCATAGTTGCTGCTGTTTCTGCTCAGAGACCTGGTCTCCATGGCGGGAACCTACAGAACAGAACCAATGTAACAGAAAGAATTGGACACTGGCCCCATTATTCCAGGAAAACTTAGGCCAGAGACAGGATTACCAAAGTGACACTGAGCAAGTCTGGCTGGCCAGGATCATTGCTGGCCTAAATCAGCCCTGAATAAGACTTGCTGGGTCCTAGAAGGATCCAGGCTCACCTGTGTGAATGTTCGGAGGTGACTGGTTATCCTCAAGAATTAGAATCGTGGCTGTAGAGAATACATGGATGCTTTTGAAGGCCTATCTTGGAAAAAAAGGGAAAGCAGTAAGCTAAGCAATTTTTTCAAAGATTTAGTAAAAACATGGCTAAAAAAAACCTCAAGGTGAGATGAGAGGAATTAATAAAGAAGAAAGTGAGTCAGTCAGGAAAAGTGAGTTTGTTGGGCCAACCAAGGGTCTGACACATAAAGGTTTGCATTTCTTTCTTTGTCTCTCTTTCACCATCTCTCTCTCTCTCTCTCTTTCTCATTCACCATCTCTCTCTCTCTTTCCCTCCCTCACTCTCTCTCTCTCTCTCTCTCAAGCACACATTCTCTATCTCAGAAACACACCCACATCCATACCCCACACTCACATTCTCAAAATCTCCTATCCATTGCTTATGAGAAGAAATTTGCTATCTCAGATCTACTTCCCAACATTGAAACTGTATAAAAATAGAAAGACCCATCCATACTCTATCAAGGAGATTTGGGAGATTATCTGTTTAAATCCATATTTGCTTGTTCTAGCAGACTAAGCCCCACTGTGGCTTTGGAGCCTCTGCACACAGCAAGAACATGGTGCATGCCAAGCAGTCAGACAGCACAGGCACATGCCTCTGCACACTTTATACCCTAAGTGATGCCTGCGGCTTTTGCCATCTGGGCAGTGTGGGTGATAATCTTTAAGTTTCGTACTTATGTCTCAGGAAACAAAAATATAGCCATTTGGGTGGTTGAGATTTCCTCATGTTTTGTATAAGAAAGGGAGAGAATAGATTATAGGAGACAGCAACAATTTTAAGACAATTTCTCTGGGTTACTGTAATCCAACACCCCATAATAACACATTGATTTTAAAATGTCCCCTCCAAAAATAACTTCTCCTATATTGCTGAGGTAAATGCAAAATACCCAGTCAATCTAAGCAAAAATAAAGTCCAGTAAGTGCAAGCAAATCGCTTATGCTGAATGGACCTCATGTAGTAATGGCTCGAGTCAAGAGAGGAAGTACATATTAAAACAAGGATTATAAGGAAATTGCTTCCATGTAATCAGGGTCCAGATGGGCTGAAGCCAGAGCACAGCTCCCTGATTTGCATAACTTTTTGTTCTCTAAGCCACAAGAAAGGGCTGTTCCAACATCCAAGGATGGCCTCTGAATTCAAACAAACCATTCTTGTGACCTATGGCCAAACATTCAGCCTCGTACAGATGTCTCCTTTCATGTACATGGTAGGAATAATCATATCACTCAAGCTCAGATGTTCACTTGGGGAATTAACTAACATTTAAAGAGCTCATCTTATAAGAGCATGCCATACAAAAAGAACATAGCTTAGACATACAATACAGCAGTTCATGAAAAGAGGCTGTGCTGTATAGTGGAAAGAATGTCCCTCTAGAAGGCAGGCAATCTGGATTCCAGACCTGCTTTGCCACTGTTTCCCAACATAACCTTGAATGCATCACAAACACACTCGGGATTCAATTTGCTTCTCTATAACCCAAAACATCTGTATCTAAGGAGCTTGTCTTTACTAATATCTAACACTGCCATGACCACTGTATACATATATGTGATACATGGTGAGAGAGACAGGGAGAGGGAGAGAGAATGGAGTTGGTGGTTTCCCCAAATTTGGTGAAATAAAGAAATCTTTGACATACAGATCCTCTGTGTTACTGAAAAATAGTAAATATAATGAGAAACATAATAAAAACTATACTGAGCAAAAATTGTTGCTGGTAAGGGATAGTTGCATAAGTTGAGGTCATTTGCAAATACAATCAGGTAATGAGGCCCTACCACACAATGAAAAATAGAATCTTCGAAACATGGTATTGAATAAATAATGCACTAAAGGGCATCCCAGAACCATACCTTATTCTTAAACAAAAATTAAATAAAACAAGGCTGACAGTTAATCCCTAACACTTAGTTATTCACTGATTCATCTAGCAAGTATCTACACCTACTATGTGCCAGATGCTGTGCTGAGGAGATGAAACAAAGTAAGTCCACTCACTTACTCTGTTCAATAGAGAATGAAATCTAGGTGGGAGAATGACAACAAATAATAAACCTATAAACATATCCCTGTCCTTTGAATGTGGGTTCTGCCTTTTTTCCCCACTCTCAGAGACTGCTCCAAGGACACAGCCTTGAGACAGTGATGTGGTGTTGAGAACACCTGAGCAGCATATGTGACTGAACCCAATTAAGGCTTCTTTATAAAACTTTACAATTTGGTGGGCAAGTGCAGAAATCTACTCATCTTGCTTGCAGCCCCCAAGGCAAGACTCTTATGTGTTTTCTTGCTTAATATACCTGTTATCCTGTAGTGTCTGCCTTTTTCCCATCTCTCTCTGCCCTTTGCACATGGTGACTGGTTTCAGATTATACTGGGAAATCTCAGGAAGAGATTGCAAAACAACACCAATGCAAACACCTACTCCAAAGCTAAAGCTAGTGAGTTAGGGACATAAAAGGAGGGAGCTGGGAGACTGCCATAGGTAGCATCTTGGCATCGATGTGGTCGCTGCCCATCCTGTGCCCCTTGCATGTTATTCTATGTTCCCAGCACTGGAACTGAGACAGGTATGCAAGGCAGGATACCAGGAGTATTACAGACATGGGGGCGTGGGGTGGGCGGGGAGGCATAATAAATCGACACTGTCTTTAACGAGGAGGATGCAAAAACAAAAGGAAGCCTGAAAAAACGTTACTTATAAATTGGAAGGACAACAGAAGGAGAGATCAATTCACCTGCCTGGCCAATGCAACATTCAGGGTGGATGTTGAAGAACATTGGCAGGATGGACAGATGGTTCATGTCAGGGGAGCACCATAAGCAAAGGCACAGACACAGGAGTTGGCAGAGCTCGTCCCAATAATCATAAAGTAGAACAGAGACATGATGTCTCACTTCACCTGCCCCAACCTGCATATAACTACTGTGACTTCACTATGTCTTCTTAAAAAGTTAATGAGGACTGCACCAAGCACAGCTGTGCGTCAAAGGATGTAAATGAAAGAAAACAGAACACGTGTTCCTACAGAAGCACTTGCTGTAGCTGCAAAGATGAGCTATGCATGCATGCAAAGGACCAAAGGAGATGCAGTATCAGATCAAACAATGACCTACGTACATGGCACAGTCCCACTGGTGTCCACAGGAAGGGAATCATTGTGGTGCATGAATACGAAGGAAGACTTTGTGGAGAGTCAAGTGTAGAGCTGGTCCTTGCTTATTCACATGCACCTGTTCACTAATACCTCCATGTGTTCAGAAGTGTTCTATCCAAGGGTCAGGATGCCTGGGCAGGAATCCCTGCATGGCCACTTCCTGGCCATAGCCTCACCAGTGTGTGTGTGTGTGTGTGTGTGTGTGTGTGATTTTCCTAATCTGTAAATGGAGAGAATGCAATAGAAGCCTGACATCTGCCCCCAGTAGGCCCTCAATGAATGTTAGAGATTATTTACCCTGACTCTTCTTCCTTTTCTCTTGTTCTTTCTCCTTTATCACTATTATCAGAATGCCTTTCCTTTCCAGAAGAGATCATTTTTAATTTTTGAACAAAGCCCAGATCCCATTCCTGGCCTACTGTTCATAGTAACTCATCTACCTCTTCTACCTCTGGGTGTATAATTGACTTCCTGGGGACATTTCTGCAACCTTTAAACAACATGGGTTTGATTTGTGTGGATCTACCTATGAGAAATTTTTTTCAATAAATATATTGGAAAAATTTTTGGAGATTTGTGGCAGTTTGAAAAAGCTTGCAGATAAGCCATATAGCTTACAAATGTTGAAAAAAGAAAAAGTTAGGTATGTCAGGAGTGCATAAAATATACGCAGATGCAAGTCTATTTTATCATTGAATACCATAAAATACCTACAATCTATCATAAAAAGTTAATTTTTATCAAAATATATCCACACAAACACTTCACTTCATCTTTCATTTTTAATAGCTATTGTTATTAATAAATATACCATCTACAGTGTTTTGTATCATGTACCACAATCCTGATATAGGAACTGACAGAAGGAAAATTGATCTTACAAACAGCTGATGTAAACTTGTGGTGTCAGTAAAGATAGTGTGGTACTATAAATGTATTTTCTCTCCCTTATGATTTTCTTAAGAATATTCTCCTTTCTGGGCCACCTGGGTGGCTCAGTTGGTTAAGCGACCGACTTCAGCTCAGGCTATGATCTCGCGGTTTCTGGGTTCAAGCCCCGCATCAGGCTCTGTGCTGACAGCTCAGAAGCTGGAGCCTGCTTCAGATTCTGTGTCTCCCTGTCTTTCTACCCCTCCCCCACTCACACACTGTCTCTCTCTCTCTTGCAAAAATAAATAAATGCTGAAAAAATTAAAAAACAATATTTTCTTTTCTGTAGCGTATCTTATTACAGTATTATATATGAGACATATGAATTAATCTGTTTATTTTATTGGTAAGACTTCTTGTCAACAGTAATCTATTAACAGTTAAGTTTTTGGAGAGTCAAAAGTTATATTTGATGTACAGGGCACTCCTAATCTGCTGTTCTTCAAGGGTGAGTTGTATTTGCTTCTTTCTACAATCTACTTTCTGCTAATCTTCTGTAGCATGCACACACACATGCACACACACACACACACACACAAACACAATCTAGAAAAATTATTAAAGGAACTTAGCAGTGATTTTTTTTTCATCTTTAAGATGTGGATAATAATAGTACCTGTCTCATAGAACTGTTGTGAGGATTGAGCTAATTTGAAATAATGCATTTCAAATATCTCTTGCCCATAGATTTAGCCATTATTATTAGCATTATTACTCACTTATTTTAAGCTTGAGGCAATATAATAAATGGCTGCTATTACTGACCTCTAATATCAACTTATTAAGTAGTTCTATTTACTTAAAAGTCGTTGCCATAATCAGAGAGAGGAATATTATAGCAACAAAAATACCCCAGTAGACTATTAAATCCACAGGATCTAGATTGACAAAGCAATTATATTGTCCCTAAATGAACATTTTCTACCAGTAATAAAACCATCCCATCCATGACCAATGCTTTGCATTCAATAGCTTTCATATTTCATTAGTCTTCTTGTGTTTCATATGCCACTGCATCATATGTCTTTGTCAGTTAAAATTGTCAACTAAATAACACCCACAGTGTCATTGTCATTAGTTGAGAATTCTGTTGAAGAAATTTTTTTGCATGAAAATTGTTCACTTTTAATATTTTCAACACTTTGATATCTTCTGTCTTTGGTAATTAGCAATATTTTAAAACCCCCCAATGATTTAAAATTTTAGAAATTAACATAAGGTTTGATCTGAAAGCCAAAGCCTATAATTGGAAAAATAAATAGGTCTGAAATTTTTATATTCTTTGGAGAAGATCTTGATATTTCTTTCTAATCTGCAGAGAGAGTAGTGTTGTAATTGATCCAACTAGAAAGCGTATGATCAAGAACCAAAGATAAAATAAGGATATGGAGCAAATTCTGAGTTTTCTGTGGGAATTCCTAACCCAGGACAAGTTCTTACAGCCATCTATGGAATTCCAACTATTTCTCCTGGAAATAAGCTGGGTTTACCTGAGTGAATATCCTCACTTAGTACTCAGACTAAAAACTGCATTCAGTAAGGCTGATCTGCTATGAAAACATAATACGTAAAATCAAGACAACAATCTGCTCTATTAGAAAGCTCCAGAGAGGGGCGCCTGGGTGGCTTAGTCGGTTAAGCGTCCGACTTTCGCTTAGGTCATGATCTCACGGTTCGTGGGTTCGAGCCCCGCGTCGGGAGCTCTGTGCTGACTGCCAGCTCAGAGCCTGGAGCCTGTTTCAGAGTCTGTATCTCCCTCTCTCTCTGACCCTCCTCTGCTCACGCTGTCTCTCTCTCTCTCTCTCCTAGAAATAAGTAAATAAATAAAAATTAAAAAAAANAAAAAAAAAAAAAAAAAAAAAAAAGAAAGCTCCAGAGAAACTATTTTAACATTTTGTGTTCTGGTAGGTCGTTTATTTCATCATTCTCTCCTTGGTGTTCAAATCAGAAATCTGGAAAAAGAAAAAGGTGAAGCATCTGTAGAGTACACAGGTACCTATGATAGTTACGTTTATTTTAAGAGGTATTATGAAACAAAGTCATTGAGAGTTTCTTTTCTTCCTGGTTTATGTGTGTGTGCTTGTAAAAATCATAATTGGAATACAATGCTTATTTTTTTTTAATTAAAAATGATACATGGGGCACCTAGGTGGCTTAGTTGGTTGAGCATCCTGCTCTTGATTTTGGTTCAGGTCATGGTTCCAGGGTTGTGGGATCAAGATCTGCATCGGGCTCCACACTGAGCATGGAGACTGCTTGGGATTCTCTCTCCCTTTCTCAGTCTAACACATTCTCTTTCTCTCTCTCTCTCTCTCTCTGTCGCACTCTCTCTCTCTCTCTCTCTCTCAAATAAAACAAAACATGAGAGACACCTGGGTGGCTCAGTTGGTTAAGTGACTGACTTCAGCTCAGGTCATGATCTTGCAGTTGGTGAGTTTGGGCTGCATTGGGCTCTGTGCTGACAGCTTGGAACCTAAAGCCTGCTTCAGATTCTGTGTCTCCCTCTCTTTCTGCCCTTCCCTTGCTCGTGCTCTGTCAGTCTCTATCTCACAAAAATAAATAAAATGTTAAAAAAATTATTAAAAATATTTTAAATGAGAGACAATATTAAGAACAGAAAAGAAATCTCTGGTTAATGGCTAAATGACTTTGGCTGTATCCTTTCCTTTGCTACTTTGAGCTGTACAACTCTGCCAAATTTGAGGAGAATACAGTCAAGCCCAGCTGCTATTTCTCTAAGATCTCTTTCTCTATGCCAACCCCAGATCACATTTTTATAAGCCCATCCTCATAGGCTAGAACACAGAATGGTGCTAGCAGACTAGCTTGGAGCCAGTAGGCAAAGACCACCAAGAGTTCTTAAAGAGCTCTGATTGTACAGCCTCCTACCAGCTCTGAACCACCAGCTCATCTCCAAATTGTTATTTGAGTAATAAATTCTCTTCCATTTTGTTGAACACTTGTATTTTTGACTTCTTTTGTTAAAGCCAATTTAGCCTATACTTATACAATGCCTTACATCCCACTTCCCTAAAATGATCACCCCCCTCTAATTCTGACATTACTATCTGGTTGATTTTTAAAGTACTTAAAAAATACATATAGCTGAGATCTGACTCTTTCTACATAATTTTGCATTCTTCTAATTAATTTTACATTTCACTCAATCTGCTTTCCATTTCATTAACAAGCCATCCTCTTCATCAATCTTAGAGCTCATCATTATGATGGTATTATTCACTGTCATTCAGGGCATTATTAATTATAATTTTAAGGATATTCCCTAATATTGTACCATAATACCAATAAAATATAAATTTGAGATTATTTTCTAAAAAATATATTCCAAGGAGCAGAGAAGAAAGAATCTATAGACCCTCAGCCAAACTGGGCTGTGGTAATGTTCCCAGAGGTGTGGAGTTCCCTTTTCTGTAACCAGACTGCATGCAGTCGGTGAGTCAGTGGTAATGGCTGCAAGCCTGCCTTCTCAAAATGACCCTCTTTAGTTTTGGACTGCACCAGGGTTTCCAAGTCCCCAAGTGGTCTCCCAGATCCCAGGGAGGCACCTTTGAGCAAATTCTTGCTCAGGAAAAGATATTTGGCTATTTTGCTGGCATCACTCCTCCTACTATTTTCTTCCTTTCCTTCTGTAATTTAGTATAACAGATCAAATCCCTGAGGTCATGCAGACTTCTTAGAAAAAAATTGTTTATTTTTTTGTTGTTTTATTGTGTTTTCTGTCTCCCAGGACACCTGCATGACTTTCTCTTTTGTGGGTTTTTTTCTTGACTTTCTCTTCTGGATTAAACTTGGAATGTCCTCTTTTTTTAAATTCACAATATAGCCAACTCTTTGAATCAATATATTTGAATACTTTTAATGTTTATTTATTTTTGAGAGAGAGAGACAGACAGAGTATGAATGAGGGAGAGGGAGACACAGAACCTAAAGCAGGTTCCAAGCTCTGACATGGGGCTTGAATCCACAAACTGTGAGCTCATAACCTGATCCAAAGTCAGATGCTTAACCAATTGAGCTACCCAGGTGCCCCTGTATTTGGATACTTTTAAAGCTCAAGAAAGTTTCTAATTTAATATATTGACTATTCTCTTCATTTTAGATTGGAGTTCCACTGTCTTTATTCCATGTCTATAAACTTCTTCTCAATATCTTCATATTTCTTTCTGTGTCCCCTCCCGTCCCCCTGTTTCTTCCCATTATCCCTTCTTCTCCCTTTCTTTTCTCTCTCCTTCCGTGTCCTTTTTAGCAGCTTAACACAACATTTATTATCTCATAGTATCTGTGAGTTGGGAATTTGAAAGGAGCTTAACTGGTTGCTTCTGTCTCACCATGTTGGTCAAAGTTGCAATTATCTGAAGCTGAAGATCCACTTTCAAAATGACTGTTGTCAGGGGCGCCTGGGTGACTTAGTCGGTTAAGTGTCTGACTTTCGCTTAGGTCATGATCTCGCGGTTCGTGGGTTCGGGCCCCGCGTCAGCCTCTGTGCTGACTGCCAGCTCAGAGCCTGCAGCCTGTTTCAGTCTGTGACTCCCTCTCTCTCTGATCCTCCCCTGCTCATGCTGTCTCTCTCTCTCCTAGAAAGAAAAAAAATGACTCTTGTCAGAAGTCTCTGGTTCTTTACTTTGTAAACTTCTCCACAGGGCTGCTTGAGTGTCTTCATGATATAGCAACTGGCTTTTCCTAGAGCAAATGATCCAAGACAGACATCAAGTAGCAGTCTTCCTTCAGTGACATTGTTTCATGCATTTTTAAATGCAGTTAATTTTTTTCTACAGTCTGCATTCCTTCCTGGGGATTTTTTTTTTTACTGTACCTGTATTAAAGTTTACTCTTTCTTCTGTAAAGTTTGACAGGTGTTGAAAAAAATGTGTAATGTCATGTATCCACAATTACAATATCACAAAGACTAGTTTGCTGCCCTAAAAATGCTCTGTGCTTCATCTGTTCAACTCTTACTTCTTCCTCTCAAACCCCTGGCAGCCATTAATCTTCTCACTGCTATTATATTTTTGCTTTTTTCCAGAATGTTGTGCAGTTAGAACTACACAATATGAAGTAGTTTCAGACCAGCTTCTCTTACTGAACATGTAATGAGGTTCATATCTTTTTGTGGCTTGATAACTCATTTTTTTTATAATTGAATAATGATTCATATGTGGAAGTACCACAGTGTGTTTATCCATTTGTCTCTCCAAGGGCATCATGGTTGTACTAATTTTAGGTTATTTTCAATCACACTTCTATAAACACTTACATGCCATTTTTTATGTGGACATAAAATTTCAACTCATTTGGTAAATATCTAGGAGTGCAAATGCTGGATTCTATGACAAGACGATGTTTAATTTAATAAGAAACTGCCAATCTATCAAGGTGGATGAAAGCAAAGGTACAAGGCAGAGGAAAAGGTACTTAATTCTGCCTGAGCGGTTCAGAAATCTCCACAGATAAGGTGAATGTTGTTGTTAAAGACTGAAGAATTCTTTTCCCCCTGGAAAAAAGGTGGATTGCTGGTGTGGCATTCTGGGTGGCTGAGTGACAATCACAGCAAAGGCTCAGAGCTGGGAACATCTATGAAGCAGTGAGGTTCAGAATGCGGAAGCCAGAACGTGGAATTGGGGAGAGATACCATGGAGAGGGGTAGGGATGGAAGCTGAGCACCAGATCTTGCTTAGGAATGGAGATTTGTTTTGGAAATAGGCAATGGAGAGAGTGCGCTGAAGGTCGTGACACTCTCTGAACTGCTTGGGGAAAACAGCCACCCAGTCTCAGCAAAATAGTTCTCTGGGTTGAGCTGTAGCTGATTCAAGTAAGAAAAGTCTTTGCAGCATACTGTGAACCATCAAAGATTTTAAACAAAACAAACATTCCTCGAAAGAAGAATAGTTAAATATATTTTGGATTTTGGTTATCCATGCTATGAAATACTGTGCAAACACCTCTTCCCCTGACAAAAAAAAAAAAAAAAAAAAAAGATTGAGGAAGTTATTTAAACTAATATTGAAATTGTCTTCAAGATATATAAATTAAAAATATTTTAAAGGCAAATGCATCAAAACTAGAACAAACTATCCAAAAATTTGTATGGAACCACAAAAGACCCCGAATAGCCAAAGTAATCCTGAAAAATAAAACCAAAACGGGAGGGATCACCATCCCAGACTTCAGCCTCTACTACAAAGCTGTCATCCTCAAGACAGTATGGTATTGGCACAAAAACAGACACATAGACCAATGGAACAGAATTGAGAACTCAGAAGTGGACCCAAAAATATACAGCCAACTGATCTTTGACAAAGCAGGAAAGAATATCCAATGGAAAAAAGACAGCCTTTTTAACAGATGGTGTTGGGAGAACTGGACAGCAACATGCAGAAGAATGAAACTAGATCATTTTCTCACACCATGCACAAAAATCAACTCAAAATGGATAAAGGACCTGAACGTGAGACAGGAAACTATCAACACCCTAGAGGAGAAAGCAGGAAACAACCTCCTTGACCTCCACCGCAGCAACTTCTTACTTGACACATCCCCAAAAGCAAGGGAATCAAGAGCAAAAATAAACTGTTGGGACCTCATCAAGATTAAAAGCTTCTGCACAGCCAAGGAAACAACCCAGAAAATTAATAGGCAACCAACGGAATGGGAAAAGATAGTTGCAAATGACATATCAGATAAAGGGTTAATATCCAGAATCTATAAGGAACTCACCAAACTACACGCCCGAAAAACAAACAACCCAGTGAAGAAATGGGCAGAAGACATGAACAGACACTTCTCCAAAGAGGACATCCAGATGGCCAACAGACACATGAAACGATGCTCAGCATCCCTCCTCATCAGGGAAATACAAATCAAAACCACACTGAGATACCACCTCACGCCAGTCAGAGTGGCTAAAATGAGCAAATCAGAGAACTCTAGATGCTGGCGAGGATGTGGAGAAACGGGCACCCTCCTACACTGTTGGTGGGAATGTAAACTGGTACAGCCCCTCTGGAAAACAGTGTGGAGGTTCCTCAGGAAACTAACAATAGAACTCCCTTATGACCCAGCAATAGCACTGCTAGGAATTTACCCAAGGGATACAGAAATGCTGAGGCATAGGAGCACATGTACCCCAATGTTCATAGCAGCACTCTCCACAATAGCTAAAACATGGAAAGAGCCTAAGTGTCCATCAACAGATGAATGGATCAAGAAGATGTGGTTTATCTATACCATGGAATACTACATGGCAATGAGAAACAATGAAATCTGGCCATGTGTAGCAACATGGATGGACCTTGAGGGTGTTATGCTGAGCGAAATAAGTCAGGCAGAGAAGGACAAATATCATATGTTTGCACGTATAGGAGGATTAGGAGGAACTTGACGGAGGAACAAGGGGGAGAAGAAGGGCGGAAATGGTGGGGGAAAGGGAGAGAGGCAAACCATGAGAGACTCTTGAATGCTGACAAAAACTAAGGACTGATGGATGTGGGGGGGAGGGGGGGATGGGCATGGAGGAGGGCACTTTGGGGATGAGCACTGAGTGTTATGTAGAAACTAATTTGACAATAAACTATTTGTAAAAAAAAAAAATAAAAAAAATAAAAATTAAAAAAAAATGTGGTATATACACACAATGGAATATTACTCAGCCATCAAAAGGAATGAAATTTTGCCATTTGCAATACGTGGATGGGGCTGGAATGTATTATGCTAAGCAAGACAAGTCTGTCAGAGAAAGACAAATACCATATGATTTATTTGTATGTGGAATTTAAGAAACTAGAGAAGTAGGCAAACCAACCAGAGGATTGGGCCAGGTAGGGATGGGCCAATGGATGATGGCTATTAAGAAGTGCACCGCTTGTGTTGAGCACTGGGCATTATACATTAAGTGATGAATCACTAAATTCTACTCTTGAAACTAATATTACACTATATGTTAACTAACTAGAATTTAAATAAAATCTTGAAACATTAACCATAACAAAAAATAAATAAATAAATAAAGGCAAATGCAAAGCGATGTGTAGAGCATTCAACATTCATATTGGAAGAAAAGAGGGGAGAATGCGAGCACACACACGTGTGTATCCTCTGGAAGAAAAGAAAGCATTTGTGACATTAAGATCTCCAGGAGTGGTTGAGAAGCGTGAGAACTTTTTGTGAAATTCTTTTTACTAAGGACATTTTTTTAGAGTACGTTAGGATTCACAGGAAAATCAAGAGGAAGGTTCGAGGATTTCCCATTGTCCTGTGCAACACATGCAATACCTCCACCAGACAGGTGGTCGACTCACCTTCTCACCTCCTCCATGCTGTCTTGTCACTCACATCATATGAAGATGACCAAATGGAGGATAACATCCTTAAGGGCAGGGACAGGGGCATACATATATATATATTCCATCTCTAAAAATACTTTCTGGTGATAATGAAGCTTTCGTGATTTAAGGCTAAATAATGGCCATATATATTTTAAATTTATTTATTTATTTTGAGAGAGGGAGACAAAGAGCAAAGGGAGGGAGGGGCAGAGAAAGAGGGAGAGAGAGAATCCCAAGCATGAACCATGAGATATCATGAACCATGAGATCATGAACTGAGCCAAAACTAAGAATCCTATGCTTAACTGACTGAGCCTCCAGGTGCCTAAACAATGGCCATAATTTTTATAAACTGCCCCCAAAACTTGTCTTTGTATTTTATAGTCATCCTGTATCTGGATAAGCTTCTTTTTTTAATGTTTATTTATTTATTTTAAGAGAGAGAGAGAGATAGAGTGAGCAGAGGAAGGAGAGAGAGAGAGGGAGACAGAATCCCAAGCAAGCTCTGCACTACTATCATGGAGCTCAATGCGGAGCTCGAACCCACAAACCATAAGATCATGACCATAGCTGAAATCAAGAGGTGGGCAGTTAAGGACTGAGTCACCCAGGGATCCCTTATCTACATAAGCTCTTAAAGCCCCATAAAATCAAAACATACCTTATAATTTATAAGGATATAAAAAGAATGAAAATGTAAGTAGATATGATTTTAAAAATAGCAAACATTGCAGCAGAGCACAGATCCAAATAAACAGTGTGTTCCAGCTATAAAAAGTTATTGTAGAGAGAAGATAAAAATCTGGCCTCTATAATTTAGTTTTTCACCTGGAGTATAAACTTTAAATGTTAACCAAAACTTGATCTGAAAGCTTACTACTGATGCTTCAAGCCACTTTCAGAAATGGGTCTCCATTAAAATATGTGCCACATTCCCCATTTTCCTCCCTTTGTCAGGAAAACAAAGTCTCAGCTGAAATGTAATTTCATTTTTTTCCAGCCACTTGAAATAAAGGATTAAGAGCCATCTGTATAGTTTGCAGGAAAAAGGAAAGAAGAATATGCAGAAGCAAAGGGAAGTTAATTAATTTTATATGCAAACATTAGCAAATTATATCTTTCAAACTTTCCAAATGACTTTGAAACCCAGGGATCACCCACATTGAGACAGAAGGCTTTTTCCCATTTTCTATAACAGTATAGGTCATTGTGCAGTGTGGTTATAAGTTACCGTGCACTGTGGTGTGTAGAACACTGTACACTGTGGTGTGTAGATCACTGTGCAGTGTGGTGAGTATTTCACCATGCAGTGTTGTGTGTAAAGCACCATTCAGTATGGTATGTAAGTCACTGTGCAGTATGGTGTGTAGGTCACTGTGTACTATGGTGTGTACATCACCATGCAGTGTGGCGTGTAGGTCACTGTCCAATGTGATGTATGGATCATCCTGTAGTGTGGTATGTAGATCTCTGTATTTGAAATTCCAAATCCTTCATAGAGTCTTTCTGGTCCTGCCTGAGTTTTTTTCTCTCCAACTCCTCAAACCCTGTTATGAGGATTTACCAACTCTTATCCTACTTTGGGTGCTGGTTAATCTATCCCACTACTTGCACTGGGGTGACCTGAGAATGAGTTCTTCTTTCTCATAATCACTGAATTCCTGTCAGAAAGCCTAAAGGGCACTTTGCATATAGTAGATACTCAATAAATATTCATTGAACTAAAATGGACTTGATAAACCTTTGCAGGTTCAATATGTTATGCATGATGAACAATAGTGTATTAAGATCAGAACTACTCAGCTTAATGAAGGTATGGGTAAGGCTTCAAAAACCTCACTGAAATATGAAGAACTCACACCACTCACTCATCTTCACTACCAGGGAGGCATTTCCTTTCTTTGGGATCTCCCTGACTTGCAAAGTGGACTCAGTCCTTCCCATTCTCTCCACACTGTATCCTTCACCCATGAGGCACTGACAGCACCAATCTGTGGACACTCAGAGAGGAAGAAACCCCACTAATCTCTGTGTTTGGACACGGGGATATTCATGGGAGCTCCATATTCAAGATACCAATAAGTGTCAGAGGAAAAAGGGAACAAGATGATTGATTGCCCATTTCTCCACGAGAGCAGCGTTTGGAACAAAAAAGCCTGATTATCAAACCACTGACACAAAAACAAAATGAGCCGATGGCATCTTGTGATTATGGACTAAAGACTTTCTGAAAACTTCATCCTGAATGCTTCCTTCCTGGGTCTCCAGGGCATCACACAATTACACCTGACTGACAGGTCTTAGAAGCAGGGATTGTTAATTTATAAGTTAGCCACATAGTGGATTATGAATGGGTTGTTGAGCTCCCCAGGGCATAAGCCTTCAGGAGCTTGAGAACTCTGGCCTACTGGGTTTGAGACAAATTATTCTACCAGTTCAGCACAGATTAGGGAAGCTTGTACAGGCTTTGGAAAATTCCAAACACCTCTGACTGGCTCATCTTTTGATTGAATTCAGAAATCATCTGTTGCCTCCAGCTGAACATTTCTAAACCTTCTAACTGTTGTAGCTCATTGAAGCCATGAGCTAGGATTGGTGTGCACAGGACAAAGAAAAGACATATAAATCTTCATTCCCCTCATGAAGAACTGTAATGTATTTTCTCGGCAGGCAAATATATGAAGTATTACAATGGGGATATGCAGGTGAGATCAAAAATATAGTTCTTTCCTTTTTTTCTTTTTATAAACACCCCTATAACTGCAAACATACAGAAAGATGAAAATAATTTGTGCAAACAACAAAGAAGGTCAATAGTTCTTTAAATTATTTTTGCCCTTTTTATTGATCTAAACACAAGAAACAAGGAGTTTCATGTGACTCTGGGGCAGAAGCACTCAGCTCTCTTTGAAGGAATTATTCCAAGGATGAAGTTAGGACATAAGGAAAAGAAAATAAGTAAAGTCAGAAAGTGCTATGGATCAAAAGATATTCTTGCTCTGTTGGGTCCTCCCGCTATGGGGTCTGCAAGGGCGGGCAGTGGCTATGTTCAGACCCCACTCTCACCTTGCTATAGGTCCATTGCTCAGGCTGATGTGTGCCACTAGTCACCCCTGCCCAGTCTCTGTGAGTTTGTAATAGACTTGTGCCTACATTTAACATTATTTTTTATGTTTCCACGTAGAATACTCTCAACTTCAGAGAATGGGAAAACACAGGGTATTGTAAGGGTACACAAACCCAAGGGTATCTGGGGAGAGGATGAATCAGACAAACTTTTTGGAAAGCAGCTTTTTGGAATAGTGCTGACTTCCAGCTTAGTAACTCTGCTTCTGAGAATTCAGCAGAAATACAAACCCAGAATGTGGGCAGATGTTCAATAACAATATGCTCACAGAGGCATATGAGACACTCCTGCACCCTTACAAACTGAGAACCTCTCAAGGGGGGGCCATCCAGTCACCACGGATTAGATGGGGGAAAATCCAGGATCATTATGCTGATAAGGCAGTGTGTAGAAATGATTCTTCAAGTAGACCTGGAAGTCAACACATATGTTGGAAGTCAACACATATGTATGTGTCAGGCACATTGCAATGTATTGTCTCTTTTAATCTCTATACCGACCCTGTGGAGTACAAGTGACCCTTGAGCAACTCAGGGACTAGAGGTGCCAAGTCTTGCATAGTCAAAAATGTATGTATAAAGCTTAATTACTAATATCCTACTGTTGACTAGAAGCCTTATCAACAACATAAACAGTTGATTAACAAATATTTTATACTTTACATGTATGATATACTATATTTGTAAGCCGGAGAAAAGAAACTGTTATTAAGAAATTTATAAGGAAATGGGGTGCTGAGTGTTTCAGTCACTTGAGCCTCCAACTCTTGATATTAGCTCAGGTTGTGATCTTGCTGTCCTAGGATCTGGCCCCACCTCGGGGGCCACTGAGTGGAGTCTCCTTGAGATTTTCTTTTCTTGTCTCTAGGCCCCTCCCCTGTTCATGCTCTCTCTCAAAATAAATAAATAACTTTTAAAAAAGAAATAAAGAAATTTATAAGGATAATATGCACTTACTCTACTGTACTGTATTTTTGGGGAAAAAATCTGCATATAAGTGGACCCAGGAAGTTAGGCCCATGTTGTTCAAAGATCAATGGTATTCAGTTATTACTGCCATTTCCCAGTTGACAAACAGAAACAGAAAGGTTAATTGAAACCTATTTAACAGGCTGATAGTTAGCAGAGGTTTGCACTTCAAGTCCAGAGTTTGAGTATTTTGTTAATGTTTACTTACTTATTTTGAGGAAGAGAGAGAATGAGTGGAGGAAGGAGAGAGAGAAAGAGAGAGAAAGAGAGAGAGAATCTGAAGCAGCGTCTGCACTATCAGGGGCTCAATCCATGACCATGAGATCATGACCTGAGCTGAAATCAAAAGTCAGATGTTTAACTGATTGAGCCACCCAGGTGCCCCCAGAGCTTGAGTATTTAACCACTTATTTTACTGCAAGAGAATTCCCCCAAAGGGCATCCATAAATGTACCCCATTTCTCATTGAGACCCATTGCCAGATGAGCTATGAACTCTCTCCCCAGAGGGAGGTGGAACCCCTGGTGATAAAGGTAGAAAGTGGCTATGAGCTGCTGGTCTGTCTATTGAGAGAAGATCGCAGAGAACATCAGGCCTTCACCATCCCTGGAACTACCACCCCAATATAGTGACGCTTGCTGATGGTTTTCCTTATAGTGATGTTTCTACCTACTGTACTAACATGGTACTTACTAGAACTGCCTTAGTTTTTTTAGGAGAATGGGAATCAGGATCTCTGGGTCATCATTTTGGCCATGAATTCATTCCTAAAACCTACTATGAACCAGGCACTGTGCTGTGGCCCCAGGACTGTAGGGACCTAACATATCTCAGGCCTAAGTAGCTAAGAGTCCATTGTAGGAAAAAGACATGGTGATTCTGGTCATTATCAGGAAATTTGGAAAAAAATAGGATACAAATACTCATCAGCTGCAGTGGTCATTAGTCCATATCATATCCTGAATCTTTTTTTCTTAAACTTTCTCTTGATATTTTTTTTTGGAAAGATAACATTTCCTCATAAAAGCAGAGTATATTTTAATGTTTCATTAACGAAGAATTTTGGTTAGTTCATCTTGACATAATTGACTCTTTTAGTACATATTCATTGTATGTTAATATTTAAATCAATTGCTTCTCCGCAAAGCGTTTATAAATTAAGCCTCAGAGAAAGGAAAGGAGTAAGGAAAACCCAAGCTGAACTTTTCTTTCTTTGTCTTTCTGAGAGGTCATAGATAATATATATAATGAATACAGGTTTGAAAATATTTTAAAAGTACATTAAATAGACCAAAACATTTGAAAACATTTATATCACATATATGGGAACATACAAAGTGAAAATATTTACTTTGATCAGGAAAACCTATGTGTTTCCATCTGAACACATAATTAACAAAGCATTACTTTGGTCAACTTCCAAGTAATAGTCTTATAATCGCAATTTTATTTTTTTTTAATTTTTAAATGTTTATTTTTGAGAGAGAGAGAGAGAGAGAGAGAGAGAGAATGAGTGGTGGAGGGGCAGAGAGAGAGGGAGACACAGAATCTGAAACAGGCTCCAGGCTCTGAGCAGTCAGCAGAGATGTCCCTCATAACGGCAATTTTAAGATGAAACCCCATTAAAATAGAGGTTGTCAGTCTATGTCCTCTTAATGTTCACTAGTATCTCAAAGATGGAAGTGGCTTGCAAAATATTCTGTGACTTAAGGGCCCTCATCACCTACAGTACTACCCAGGTTCATCCTTCCCTTACAGAATTTAAGAAGCAGCGTGGGGAGGGCGGGGCGGTGCCTGGGTGGCTCAGGTCATATGATCTCATGGGTTCCTGAGTTTGAGCCCGGCGTGGAGCTCTATGCAGACAGCTCAGAGCCTGGAGCCTGCTTCAGATTCTGTGTTTCCCTCCCTCTCTGCCACTTCCCCACTGATGCTCTCTGAGTCTCTTTCTCAAAAATAAACATAAAAAAATATTTTAAAAAAGAAGCAGTGAAGGGAATCTGCACACATGACCTCAAAATTCGCCACTCTGGTATAAGGATTATTTTGAGTTTAAGGTAATTGAGAAACAACAGACACAAGGAAAATTCTCTACCTTCCCTCTTTCTGCTTAAAAGCAGGGCATAGATTTCCCTTTGTGAAGGTGTTCCCCTCTCCTTTCCCATACCAGGAGAATAGTCATTGATACTAGAGACAGCAAGTTGGCACTGAGTTGGATTTCTAAGGAAGGAAGGAAGGAAGGAAGGAAGGAAGGAAGGAAGGAAGGAAGGAAGGAAGGAAGAACCTTACTAAGGGGCACTTGGATGACTCAGTCGGTTGAGTGTCGGACTTCGGTTCAGATCATATTTTGCGGTTCCTGAGTTTGAGCCCCGCTTCGAGCTCTGTGCTGACAGCTTGGAGCCTGGAGTCTGCTTTGGATTCTGTGTCTCCTTCTCTCTCTCTGTCCCTCCCCTGCTCATGCTCTGTCTCTGTATCTCTATCTCAAAAATAAATAAACATTAAAAACAAATTTTTTTAAACCTTACTTAAAAAAATCACTTGTCGGGGCGCCTGGGTGGCTTAGTTGGTTGAGCGTCCGACTTTCGCTTAGGTCATGATCTCGCGGTTCGTGGGTTCGAGCCCCGCGTCGGGCTCTGTGCTGACTGCCAGCTCAGAGCCTGGAGCCTATTTCAGAGTCTGTGTCTCCCTCTCTCTCTGACCCTCCCCTGCTCACGCTGTCTCTCTCTCTCTCTCTCTCCTAGAAATAAATGAAAAAAAAAATCCCTTGTCTTCCATTGCTTTCTTCATATATTTACCCTCCTTTGACTAAACACTCCAAGAAGCCCAAATCCCCTTTCTTTTGTCTTGTCACCCCTCCACAAATTTATTGCCCTTTGCTAAGATATATTTAAGTTCCAACCACCCTTTGAGTTATTCACCACTGAATTCTCTCACATATATGTGCATTTCATACATAAATAAACAAATTTTTCCTCCTATTATTTTGTCTTTTATCAATTTGATTCACTGGCCCCAGCCACTGAACCTAAGAGGGTAGAGGAAGAATCTTTTTCATCCCCTACATTGGCAATAAATTTCTCCAGCCAGCCCAGGAATAAAACTTAGGATAAGGTCATTGTTAAGAGAAAGGGCAATGAGAAGCTGTCAAGTTGTCTCCTCTAGAGAAACCCCTTGATCTCTATAAGGTAGGATCACAGCAGTAACACTGTGGGGCTATTAGAGAAGCATTGTTCAGAAGAAGTAATGAAAATTGCAGATGAATCATCATACTCTTTTATACCCTGCCATTTTCTGACTCCGACACATTGGCGTTCCTATCCTAAGCCTTAGTGTCTTCATCAGTAGAAAAGGTAATCATGTTTACATCATAAGATTCAAGGAAGATGGAATGTAATATACCATGCTTAATATGAGTTAGACTGCTCCGCATCTTCTCCCTGTCTTCCCAGATTTTCTGATTCCCTTTTTTCCCAAGCCCTGAGATAAAGGAGAGTGAAATGACAATCCCTCACTGTGTTCTAACACCAGGCAAGATGCACCAACTATGGAAATTATCAGATAACAGTACAAACCCTCTGCTCCCCCATAGACTGTTTGTCACTGTTCAGAGAAAAGCCATGTATACTATATATGCCATCTGATCCTTGAAGCAATCCTGATCCCAATAGATGAATGATCCATAGATGAAGGGGTGGATTTATAGATAAAATGTGAAAAGATGTGGGCATAACTAAGCAGGAAGGTGATGCAGGATTTAAACTGCAGAAAGAGAAGGAAAATCCTTTTAAATATTTTATTTCCAGGGAGGTGATCACGTTCATACTGCCTGCATGTGTCTGTGTACATTTCTGAGATGCACAGAGAATGAATGAGCATATGGAAGGCCAGGGCAAGAGCTCACAGAGGTGGAGGCCCAAGATAGCAACTGAAGGAAAAAATGATTATACAGCCTCTTTACCACCTCAATATGTATTCCCTCTGGTAAGAAACCCATGATAGATCCCACCCATTCCCTGCCCTGCCCGCTGCAGGGAAAGGCACTTTTGAGGACAAGACAGGCAAACACAGACAAGTCTGATGGTGGGAAATCGAATGTAAGGGGGAATGAGGTGACCAACGACATCCCAAGGCTGCTGTGTCTCGCAGAAAATTACAGACAAACTTCAATTTGTCCATACCAGAGAGCTGCAGAAATGTGAGACCCTGAGTACACTGTCAGCAAGGAGAATTATTTTGTCTTATTTCTAGAGCATACGAGACCCTGTAGTGGGGTGGAGGACAATAGAGCCAGGCTCCCCACCCATGTTGTCCAGTCACAGTGGAATTTAATGTGTCAGCTGTACTGCACCCAGTGTTAAGATCTAGTAAGGTTCTAGAAACCTACTTAAGAAAACATTTAATTTGCATAGCGGCCTGGAAGAATATGACAAAATAGAAGATATTTTTAATATCCAAAATGGAAAACAGAAAGAGTACAAAAGGTGTAAACTTCCAGTTATAAAATAAATATGTCATGTGGATGAAAAGTACAGCATAGGGAATACAGTGAGTTATACCATTAACTGTGTTGGATGGTGACAGACAGTGACCATACTTACTGTGGGGAGCCCTGAATACTGTACACCACTGTCTAATCACTATGTTGTTAACCTGAAACTAACACATCACATGTTAACTAACCATAGTTTAATAAAAAAATTAAAAATAAAGCAGAAAATATCCAAAGTCTGAGAAAAGATGGCTTTCACTGCTTCATCAAAGTAGATTATTTATGAATGTGCAGATTTTTAAGCAGAAGAAAACCCGGGCAATAATAGCGACTGGACTGACACGCATAGTGACTTCCCCTATGGAAGGGGACTGCATTGCACAGCTCTGTGGGCTACAGGTGCTGGTCACTTGCTTGCAGAAAGATTGCGTTTACGTGTTCTTAACTGGGTCCCCTAAGTGCAGCACCTCGTCAGGCATTCGTGGAATTACAGATCCAGATGCTTCATCTTGGTTGGAGGTTATTATGCTGTTTTGAGACAGTTTCCAGAAAAGTTGTAAAAGGCAGATATGCATCTGGAAAAGGCCACACTTCCCCACCACGTTCTGGCTATCTTTTCTTTCTTTCTTTTTTTTTTTTTTTATTAAAATTTTTTTTTTTTATTTCTAGGAGAGAGATAGAGAGACAGCGTGAGCAGGGGAGGGTCAGAGAGAGAGGGAGTCACAGACTGAAACAGGCTCCAGGCTCTGAGCTGACAGTCAGCACAGAGCCCGACGCGGGGCTCGAACCCACGAACCGCGAGATCATGACCCAAGCGAAAGTCGGACACTTAACCGACTAAGCCACCCAGGCGCCCCTCTGGCTATCTTTTCTAAAAGGAGTAAGTAATGACTGTATGGCTAGGGAGGGTAGCTAAGAAGACAAGGATAGCACACCACTTCTCAGCACAGAAGGTAAAAATGAAAAGTAACAACAGTTAACAATCACTCACCAGAGGAAGTGCCAGTGCTGGGGTTTACTGCCAGGTTGACTCATCATACTGTCTCTTTTTAAAAAAATATTTTTAATTTCTCTTACTGACTGTGAGTGCAATGCATGCTCATAAACACTAAAATCTTAAAGTATACAATAGAAAAATTGAGTATAAAGTTAACCTCTAGCTATGCTACCCAAAAATTATGACAGCTAATGATTTGGTGGATTTTCTTCTAATTCTTTGTTGTTTCTTTTTCAATATCAGTGTCAGGATAAAGTATTTGATCATTCTTTCTTAACTGAGTCCAAATCAAGAGTCATTTTCTACACTTTCGTATTTTTTTTCACACAGCCTCAGTGTTAAAAGCTACACCATATTCCGTGTATGCACAGAATGGTTATATAAGCATGTATACTCTATTTTGGGATATTTAAAGTGTTTCTCTTTTTTTTTTTTAATATAAAATACTTTTCAATAAACCTTTATATATGAATAGTTGGCTCATTTTTCAATTATTTCCTTAGAGTAGATTTTAGAATTGAGACTGCAGGATGAAACACATGAGAACTTTCTACTTTATGGTTCAGATGGTTCCTCACAAACACAGCTTAATTTCCCTACTCTCAAGCAGGAAGAGAAGGAAAAGTAGGTATTCAGGCCAATTCAGGCCTAAATAACTATCTTTCAATGACTGCTTGAGAATTTTCAAGATCTGACCCAAATTCTCTTCTGCACTCTTCTGTCATCTATTTCTTCATGCCAGGAATTCTTTTAACAACCCTTTCATTACAAAACAGACATCGTGTTACATATGAAACAGCTATGCAGGAGAAACATTTTAATGCAAATTTCTTGAGGTACATGTGATTAAACCATATGTCTCATTCCAATCCATACATACCAGCAAAATTTTATACATACAGAGACAAAACATTCCATTCTTAAAAAGAAAGGAGTATGAAGTTTAATAAAATTGGGCACCTAGGAGATAAAAGTCATGTCTGTAGCAGTGTTGCCATAGCAATGTTTGTAGGTAGAGAAGAGACATTCAGCCTTGCCCTCGCAAGGGAGCGTCTTGTGCCTTCCCCACTTTGGACATCATGCGCCCCACTTGGGAGATCACTGGAGACAAAAGGATAGTCAGAGAAAAAGGGAATGAGATTCAGTTGTCACCTGACTATGATACCTGCCTCCAAATTATGGGAAAATTGATATATCAGAAAAATCATATTCAGTATGAAAAATCATATTCAGTATGAAAAATCATACTGAGGATGTGTTGCATGAAAAAAAAGGGGTGATTGGTTTCCCCTTCATTTTCTCAATATGATCTATTTTGTCTTTGTTGAATTTCACTTAAGTAGCTATGCACAAGCTAACTTCTTATAAACTTTAAAAGTAGTAACAGAATTTTATTAACATATTTACTTATAAGCATAAAAGATGGAATTCAATGTTAAATAAAGAACTCTACATCTGAGGAAATTAAGTCTTTAAACTCTGCTAAAGCTTCTAACTTGAAGGCAAGCATATAAAGTATGGAATGGGAACTGAAATCTTTCGGAGAGTTATTTACACTTCAGGACTCTATTCTTCATCAAGGTTGGCTTTGTAGTTATACAAAATCTTCAGAATAGAATGTTACATTTTGCCAGTGACTTTAAGGTCATTAGGCCCAGAATCTCACAGACCTCTTTGAAACTTATTATAAACCTTGTTGAAGTCAAATCAGCATGTCTGCATTAGTTCAGCAACCCACCAACACCAGAAGCCAACTAACCATGACAGGTTAGTTGAATTAGAGGTCATAAACATAATCAGGGAGATTAGAGATTATTGTTAGCCTTGGGAATTTGGGATATTTAAAAGATCAAATATTACATTTTATTAATTAATGTGTTGCAATTTATATAGATTGATAAATTGACATAGTACCTAAGACACAATTTACTTTTATAGACTTACTTGTTTCAATGTTCAGCCTGTAGTTCTCAAGTCATCTAAGGTACAAAGGACCAAGGTAAAATAAGTAGAGGGTACTTGTCCCTACATTATGTTTACAAAAATATGCCTTATCCCTCTCTCTCTCAGTGACCAAAGGCTAATCTAGGCAGTGCAGCCAGAGCTCTGTGGTCCTCAAGGTCACCTTGCCTCCAGCTCACCTCACTCTTCTTCCTCTCTAGCCACACACACTCTTCTCCTCATTAATTTACTCATGATTCCAGGCTCCACACTCACTTACCAACCCCCCAAGGGTCAGTACCAAGCTCCCTCCTCTCTGCTTTCTTGCTCTGTTCTCCTTCTATTTCCTCTTTACTCACTTCATAGCTTGCTCTGGAATGAATTCTTGGGACTCCATGAAATTTCATGTTGAAACTTAACTTCCAATATGATGGAGGAATTAGGATGGAAGCTTCTGGGAAGTGTTTAGGTCCTGAGGGTGGATCCCATGTGTGGGATTAGAGCCCTTATTTAAAAAAAACCAAAAAACAAAAAAGGCCCCAGGATGCTCCCTCCCCCTCCTGCCACATGAGGACATGGTGAAAAGTCTGGCAACTATGAACCCAGTAACAGACCCACTAGATGCTGAGTCTATTAGTCCCTCCCTTTATCTTTGACTTCTTGGACTCCAGCATTGTGAGAAATAAATTTCTGTTGTTTGTAAGCCACGTAGTGTATCACATTCTGTTACAGGAGCCCCAAGACAGAAGTATAACCCCATGGCACAGAGTAATCCCGAAGGGATCCCAGCTATTTTCACTGCTCATGTGATGACATGCTACTGTTGCCCTCTGAGAAGTCAAAACGAAGAAAAAGAATTTGTTTTCCCCAAGCCATGTCCTAGGATTCATGGATGCTCTCTTTTCTTCTGCTATAGCACTGGCACCACACAACCTACATGGGTTCTTTACTTTCATGTGCTATGTAGGGGCTGCATCTAAGCTTTCTGTTTTCCTTGTTCCTTTCTTTGTTTACATATATGTATATATATACATATATATTATGTATATATATGTATATATATATTTGTGTGTATATATGTGTATATATTTGTGTGTGTACATATATACACATATATATATATTTATACATTTATATATATATTTGAGAGACAGAAAGAGTGTGAGAAGGGGAGGGGCAGAGAAAGAGGGAGACACAGAATCTGAAACAGGCTCCAGGCTTAGAGCTGTCAGCACAAAGCCTGACACGGGGCTCAAACTCATGAACCACGAGATCATGACTTAAGCTGCAGTCGGATGCTTACCTGGCTGAGCTACTCAGGTGCCCCTCCTTTCTTTGTATCTAAGAGCTGTCCCCATCTTTAACATGGATTTCCAAGGTCTCACGATCAACCTTGCATCAAAGTTCCCACACAGTCCACTGTTGCAAGAACACTCGTCCGGACTTACAGAGCTTGCTCTTATTTCTGTCCTGCACAGTATTTTCACACCCAAAGTCATCTTCTCAACAAATGGCATTGATGCCATCAGAGAAGCTTTCCCCTCAATCCACAGGGCTCTGGATAGGAGGTTTATTTGCTATTTCTCCTCTTGACTGATGAGTCTACTCTTACTATCAAGGTTCTGTAGAATTGTTCCAGGCTTTGAACAGATTGTCTGTGACTCAACCTCATGAAATCATTTTTCCAGTTTTATTGATGTAATTGACATAGACCACCTTATATGTTTAAGGTGAATAGTATAATGGCTTGACTTACATGTATTGTCAAATGATTACCACAATAAGCTTAGTTAGCATCTATCATTTCACACAGGCACAAGAAAAAAATGCTTTTTTCTTTGTGATAAAAACTCTTAGATCTACTCTGTAACAACTGCCATTTAAATATGCCATACAGCATGTCCATGATACTCATCATGTTGTACATTACATTTCTGGTGCCTATTTATCTTATAATCAGAAGTGTGTACTTTTGGACAAATTTCATTTAGTGATATTTCAATTCATCCTTTTAAGTTTAAGCTGAAAAGGAAAAATCACATTACCCCTGTCAACAAAGCCAACTTATATATGCATTCCCTCATAACTCAACCTATAGAACTTGTCTCAATAACATTTTCTTTTTTTAAAGAATTTTAATGTTTATTTATTTTTGAGAGACAGAGACAGGGTATGAGAAGTGGAGGGGCAGAGAGAGAGGAGACACAGATTCTGAAACAGGCTCCAGGCTCTGAGCTGTCAGCACAGAGTCCAATACAGAATTCAAATTCACAGACCGTGAGATCATGAGCTGAGCATCAGTCAGATGCTTAACTAACTGAGCCACTCAGGTGTCCCTCAATAACATATTCATGGCTACAGATTTGCTCTTTGTTTTAAGGTTTTGTCTATTTCATTTAAACCTTTATTTATTGTTTACAAAGAGTTGTCTTTTGATTTGTCCACTGAGTACTATTACCCCTTAATCATGTATTTCTAGAGCAGGAGACTTCTCTGTTGGCCATATTGATGCATCTGGACACAATGTAGCTTGGATTTTGTGGAATGGTTCTTATGCTACATAACTTTGTTCTGTTATATTAATAGAAGTTATTTCAGTTCGTACACTGAAAAAGTTTTGATATGAACAAATACAGTAGGAAAAAAACTCAGAAGTCATATATTATGTTTGGTTCTAGATAAAAATGGTTGCTAAAGAGAAGGAAGAAGGTCCAGGACCAAATATTTTAAGATGTTCTGGATCGGGACAGTGGCCTGATGAGGCATTAGATGTGTCCTCATACTTCTTTTTGAGGACTGATAAATTAAGTTTTGCATTTTTTCCTCCAAAAACCTAAAACTAACTTAAATACAAGATGTGATTTTATTGGTAAAAGGAGGAAATGAAATTGGAAAAAAAAAAAGCTCAGTGTTATTAGCAGAAGCTAAATAACTACTATGAAATACCAAAATCAAGGACAACTACAGGAAATTCTCAAATGCACACAATCAGTAGAGGGAAAGCAGATCAGAGTGAAAGAAAAGGACAGTGTGAAATAGATGAGAAAATCACTAAAAATGAGCCTTCGGGAACTGTGGAGTGGAAGACAATGTCTTTAAGTGAAGATTTAGCTTCCTTTTAGGAAGAGAAGTATTTTTCAATTTTAGTTTATTTTTATAAAACAGGTGTTATCCTATAGAGGAAAAAAATCTTCCTTCCGAGGAGCAATTCTGTATCATATACATATATGTTTACAAAATATGTAAATGTAAACAAAAAGATTAGTTCAGACTTTCTAAAGAGACTGGATATTTCTAATTTCTAAGAATGTTCAAGAATATGCTGATTTTTAAAAATAATTTATACAATCCAATTGATTTCCAAAAATACATAGTCTGTTTAAATGCTTCCAATCTTCTAGAATTGAAATAAAGTTTGCTGAAGTAAAACAGTGAATAGTCATTTTACTATACATATTCTGTGTTCTCTACATGCTGTGTGATAGCCTGTCGAGGGAGACAAAGAAATAGAACATATGATTACTGTAGTCAGAGTTCGTAGAATGTTAAAAAGTTAAATAACAATGCAAGGGATGTAATGAATGAAAATATGATTAAATGCCAACACAATAGTATAGTTTATAGATGATAAATCCTGCAAACTGAAAAAAGAACAGTATTTGCTGTAGGGTAGAACAGTTATGAGTATAATTTGCATAAGCAGGAGAGAGAGTTTGTTAAGTGTTGGAAAAAGCATGAATATAGGTCAAGTAGTGTCAGTTTAAGGGAGGGCTGTTGGACAACTAAACTGTCCAATCCATTTGAAGGAAGAGACACAAAGCAAGTTGGATGGATAAGTTGGATTGTAGAGGCAAAGCTAGGAGTCTAAATTAACTCAGTCAATCACTGATTTCTATAAGCTCCTTCTCTAACCACAAAACAAACAAACAAACAAACGAAACCAACAAATATTCCCAGTGGAAATATATTTTATACATTGGTCTCAGATTTAGGACATCACTGGAATACCAAAGAGAAGCCAATTATAATAGTCTAAATGGTGCTTTGTGGGATTTTTAGATCTTCTTATACTTTAGTCATCATATGTACAAACAAAGCCATAAAAATAAAGAGAAAGAATTGCTGGATTAAAATTGCTTTTATAAATATTTCACAGATAATCTCTAATTAGTTGATTTCTTACAAGGTATGGGTCCTGCTCTGCAAGCTATATCAGTAGGCTATGTTCACTTAATTTTCATGTTGAAATCACACAAAGACGTCCACATCTTAAGATGGTTGTTTCTAAAGACTGATATGGTTCAAGCTGTTCTTCCTCTGAGAAAAGACAGCATTGCAGGTGAGGGTAACAATGTGCATCAGAGCACCTGAAGCAGAGGTGGGATAAGAGATAAAAGTGGGCTCCAGGAATCTGCTTTTAATCTCAATAAACTTAGGGACCTCTCAGTAACTGCCACAGGTTCTTACCCTGTTGTTCAAATAAATCAACAGGTAAAGAACCAAAAACAATTTACGTTCATTGTGACTATAGCTGTAGATCATGGTTCAAATAGTCCAATTACTGGCTCTGTTTTCTGCTTTTCCACGTTGTCACAACCAGCTATAAAAATTTAAGTGATAAATAGAAGTAAACATTCCTAACCAAGCTTTTACAAAAAGAAGCCAAATATTATATTGATTCCTTAAATCACTTTTTGTTCTCCAGAATCCACCACAACTGCAGACTTAACCATTTACTCCCAGCCCTATGTCCTTGAGTGTGCATTGTTCTCATCTAAACTCCTTTTCCTTCTCCGCTTGCCCTTCTTTCCACCTCCAGGTCCATGTGGTCTGTTTAAATAACTTGGATAAATCATCACTGGAAAGGTGAAGATGCCAACCCATAACATATTCAAATAGGACTAGGATTTGAAAAGATAAATGAGAGCCGAGGGTCATCCACCAAGGAACCAAAAAAAAAAAAAAAAAAAAAGCAAAACATATGAAAAAGAAAACTAATGCCAAGGAAGGGAGACAATAGCTCATCACCAGTGCTACCGCATTCTGGGTTTCCCGCACCTCTTTAGATTTCTGTAACCTGCCTCTTCAATCTGCTAGCATCTCTTTTCCTCACAATGGCCACCCTGGTCCCCAAGCACCTACAGTGGTCAGGTGGTTCACAGCTTTGGAGAAACAGTGTGGACTGGAGACCAAAGAGTCCTTTGTAGAAGGTCACCCAGAAGCTGGGAACAGCAGGGGAGTTACAAATAAACTTAACCCCTTTTATTTCAGTAGAGCAGAGGTTGCAACTGAGACTGGCTTTTGTGCTTGGATGATCCAACCAGCAGACATGGAGGTTTGTTTGGCCTTTCCATCTTGCTTTGTCTGCAAAGCTACCTAGTTAATAGCTTTTTCTATTTATAATTTTTCTCTTAGTATTTTATATTTAGGGGCTATGTTCCTAAGTATATTGCTTTAAATTAGCTATATCTTAAAAGCACTGTATAGGAGAATTCTTGCCTTTTCTACAAAGTGTAATGGTAAACCTTAGCAAGTCAAATTGGCATAAGGTGGTCAACACCTTATGCAGTGTTTTGGAGTAGAACACCTACTCCACCTACTCCATGCTGTCAGGAGCAGGACACCTGCGGGATTCCTTCAGCACCCAGCCACCCAGCTTGTGGCACTGTGCCAGCCTGGCCATGGACTCCTGTCTCTCCTGCACAGCTGCTGTCAAAGCCACTCTACAGACAATGATTTTGCTTGGCTGGGAAATGGGCTTCTGTCTGCCTCAGAGGCATTTTCTCCCAGCTCCAAGTAACACTGTCTGGAAAGCAGACACAGGCCCCAACAGTTGCTGCTGTGGGGGTTGCTGTTAATAGTCATGAACAGCTGACAAGGCAAGAACGTCTAGGATGTGGAATCTTTTTTGTTTCTTTCTGTTCCGCTGGGCTCAGTGAGCACACATTCAAATGTATATGTGTATATATTTCAAAAGCAGCTGTGTGCACATAGTGATTTCCCCAGAAGTCACTAAGTGGAACCTGTGCACTTAGAAAAAAATAGGCTTTCCTAGTTCAATAAAACTGCCTTCATGCTTTCCCAAAGATGAAATGAAATGCTCCTAATGTTGAGAGAAAAGTCCAAGAGAACACCTTATGCTGTAAAGGATTCTTTTCTACTCTTATTGCACATTGTGAAGAGGTTTGAACTCACAGATAAATTTGGAGAGGAATAAAAGAAAACACAAAAAAGGGATTTGTTTATGTGTGTTGCATTGGGCTGGAATTTAGCCATAATCCAATATTCATGAAACAAGAAATATTTACTGGGCACATAGTGGGTGTTCATTATGTGAAGGTTAAGCCATAGGCTCTGATTTCATATTATTCCCTAATCAAGGAAGCAAAAAATTAGAGAATAAGTAAATGCCCACCTTTCGGAAAATATACCTCAATAACTACAAGTCAATGGGGATCCAAGAAGGATGGGAACTAGAAGCCCTGACAAACTGATCACCTGATCAATCTGTTTTCCATCTCTAAGGAACATCTCTTGAGTGAACTTTGCCATACTTCCAAATCTGACTTTGTATTTAAGTTCCAGAACCTGGATGTCCTCCTGATTCTCAGAGACATGTTTCCCCTATTCTGGCCTCTGTACCTTGGTGGCCTCAATAATGGGCTTGGTAATTCCTTAGCAATCCTTTCTCTATGCCTATCTCCTGAACGTGAACTGAAACCCAGCACTATAAAGAAGACTGACATTTTTGGTTTGACTGCTAAATGCCGATGGTCTGCCTGGGCCTCATTCTATTTCTTTCTTTTTTTTTTTTTTTTTTTTTTTACAAATAGTTTATTGTCAAATTAGTTTCCACATAACACCCAGTGCTCATCCCCACAAGTGCCCTCCTCCATGCCCATCCCCCCCTCCCCCCCACATCCATC